>NC_080047.1:16606539-16706539 GCF_026212465.1 Amaranthus tricolor
TCTCAAAATTAGAATGTTAGTATGCATAGGTGGGGAATTAGTCTCCCACAAAAATATAATTCTAAAATGTGTCATGTACTTAAATATTTGTAATTATAAGAACATTTTTATCATGGTATCAGAGCTGAAAGATCAAGAGATCAAGAATAAAGTACGTTGAACTAGTCAAAGAAAGGATCGAAGGATCACAAGAAGAGGTGTGATAATTATTTTGGATATCTTAGAGAAATGACTAATAGAGAAAAACTATAATTGAGAAGATAAAAAATAAAATATTGATGAAGGATGTTGGTGACAAGAGCACCAAGAAAACAAAGATAAAATAAAATATAATAAATTAAGAATGTAGCTTAAACATAAAATTGGGAGAGGTTAATGACATGAGGATAAACATAAAAAAATGACGAAAAAATGTTAATATGAAGAAATATAAGAATTTATGTGGACAAGGAAAAATATAGAGCAATTTGTGAAGAAAAATATAAAAGAAGCAAAATATTAGAGATACCGAAAAATAAAACTCGGAGAATGAATTTTGGAGAATGGTGGGTAACATGAGTACCAATGACAACAATAAGAAGTTGAAGCTGGAAAAATGAGGAAAAGCGCTGGTGACATGGGCGCCAAAGACAACAAAAACAAGTGAGAAGATTGGTAAGTGTTGGTGAGATGTACATCAGCAATTATTCAAAATTTTGTGTACAAGATTTTTCAGATTAGGAATAGTGTTGGAAGATAATTTAGAAAAAAAACCAATAAATGGTACTCTAAACAAAAAATTCTTGATACAGTATGTTTTATCTAGAGAAATGTAGATGAACGGAACTAGAAAAATGGTAACTCATGTACCCACCAAGGATGTTTATAAATACAACTTGAAATGCTTGTAAGAAAGTGTGCTCACAAAAAGTGAGAATGTGAGTGTACACTAAAAATAAAATACTAGTAAGACATAAATTCATAAAATTAGAATGACGTTATTATATACAGTTGAGGAATAAGTGTCAACAAATATACTATTATAAGTTCTCAACTATTAGTTATTTAAGGGTCGTAGATATTTGAGAAGTTTGAGTGAAACATCAATTATGAAAAAAAAATTTTATAAAAAAACCTAATTTATTTCAAATTTTGCAAATTTGAAAGTCCTTTCCTTATATCCGAGGCCTAGTCATATATAATACTAAATGACAAGAATGTACGTAGATCGTATAAAGAATGATCTCAACTAATAAACATTTTTATTATTTTCATTTCATTTAATATTAATGAGGAATCTTGAAATGATTTGATACGTCAATTTAAAAAAAAAAAAAAGATATTGTAGATTGAGATCATCAATTTCAGTTGATTACCTACTTGAGCTAAACTGATTTGAATTTTCAACCATGATCTTCAAAATATTATTCCCTCAACATACATTATTATATAACATTATACATAATTCTATTTAACAATCAGATTCTTTCTCAATAAGAACACAATAAGAAAACAAAAAATAGAAGAGATATATTCGGTATGATCTCCATATCATTTATGTTCTATAATTTTAGTATTTTACCAACAAATGATCACTATTATACTAAAATTAATATAGAAACTCGTGCAATGCAAGAATTTGTTAGTACGGATTATATATAAAAAATTATTTCAATAATGATGCAAGTATATATTATTGTTATCAAATTTAACGATAAATGACCTTTTAAAATCAAAAAATAATTACTAACATATTTTTTTAAATTATTTACCAAATGCATAACTTATTTTTATTCAATTAAACATATTAAATTCTAAGTTAGGTAAATATTGTCAATTTAACCAACTATCATCCACTAATATAATTTTATTTGTCAAGCCTATTAAAAGATAGTAACATTTATCATTTTTTAATATTTCTATTAGTATATATGATAGAGCAGAAACTTGTACAATGCACAATTTTTTTAACATCAACATACACAAACATATATTGAAAAAAATAAAGCCCAAGATATTTTTGCAGTAAAAACACTTAATTTTGATAGTTATATGTATTTAATTTGTAATTGAAATTGTCAGCAATATATTACACATAATATTATATAATCTAATTTACTCAATTTAACTATATATATAATTAAATGCTAGTCAAAGATACTTAAATAGTAGAGATATTAATAAAGATCAATTGCCATATCATTTTTCTTTAGCTAATAATTAAGTTCTATTTGGCAAATTCTTCTTAGTTAGAATATATAAATTCTATTATGTACTCAAACACCGATATTACAATAATTATGTTGAGGCCTATTTGATTTAGTTAATTTGAAAGTGGAAATATTAATCGAGCTCGAAGATTAATTTTTTGATGTATGTTGGAAATTCGGAGTATTAGTTTAATATATCTCCAACTTATTTCTGATAAAAAAAAAAATTTTGCTAGCCTTATCGGAGAGTAGAAGATAGTAATTTGAAATATGAATTAAGCTCAAAGATCGTATGTTTTAGAACAATTCATATGATTTGATGGCTCAAAAGGTTTAATTTGGTCTAAAAAATTTTTAGTCGTATTTTTTTATCTGGTATGATTTTAGTGTTTTATTTGACTTTTGACACTATATGATCTAATCATACTCACAATATATACTTTATAGTACATTCGATTCAGCATAAGTGTTTTACTTTTGACATTATTTATTAATCGCTTTTAAGTTGTATTTTTTACTTAATCTATAAATTAAAACACGGTCATGTTTTATATTGTTTAATTCATCTCGCCAAAGGTTATTAAAATCAACTTTTTATAATTTTTAATTATACGTAATTATAAATAGGCAAAATTATAAGAAACTACCTAAACTATACCCCCTTTTTTAAAAAACTACCTTATGTAAAAGTTTTTGCAAAAAACTACCTTATATAATACAAATCTTTGCAAAACACTACCTTTTAACGGATTTCGTTTGTTGACTGTTAATTTTGGCCGTTGACCATCACGTGACACTCACGTGACTCTTAAAAGGGACCTTCTTCTTCATCTCATTTTCGATACCTTTGTTTCTGAAGCTATCTTTCACGCGATAAACCCATTCCTGTAACTCTTAAATTCGCTTCATCCTCCTCTTAACTTCATCTCGTGTAAAGTTCTAACCTATATTGGTATGTACTACTATTCAATTATGGTTTTGTACTTCATTATTGTATTTTAGGCATAATTAAAAAAAAATTCGTTTTAGAAATTTGCTTCCTTTTGCTGCTTTTTTTCTATTGAATTTGTTGTTTTTTATCTTGTAATTTGTAAATTGATTGTTGTTGTGTCTGAATAATGTATTAGGGTTCTTAAAATTAGCTAAATCAATAAGATGAAGAAATTGAAAATCTGGAAAAAAGCAAGTAAGTCGAAAAAGAAGGAGTCTGAGTTGGCAACTGAGGTGGGTAATGTTAGGGTAGATGAGGTGGTGATTGAAAGATCTGATGTGGCACATAAGGTTGTGGATGCGTTGGAAAGAGCAAATGTAGATGTTGATGTAGGGCAAATGGGACCACCAATCACAGATACGGGTTATAAAGAATCTTTCAGTGCTAACCCTAGATCTAAAACAGATAACTCAGCTGCTATTTCTACCCTTAACCTTACAGTAAATGAGAGAGGCCACATAAAGCAGCAAGTTCCTGATTTAGATGATAGTAGTGACGATGATTATAGTTGTGGTGATGAGGATAAATATGAGGATGATTCTGATTTGTTTGCAGAAAATGTAGTTTATGGTCTTGATGATGTGTTTATAGGTGATTATAAAATTAGATTGGTAGTGTAGCAGGAGTGGCACTCTCGATACATAATTAACATTAATAATTATACTTAAGATAAATAATGCGGAAGTGTAAAACGCCGAACTGCTAAAAACCATTTAAACTAAAATCGTTCAAAACATAAGTAAAAAAAAATATCTTACAATTGAGAAAATATAAAATAAGCTCATCAAGTAAAATCATTGAAGCTAAGTCCTCGATAGAATAATTAAAGTTGCGGCCTGGATCGAAACCTGAGCTAAATTTTCCTGCATAATACTGTCATCCATAATACGGATGACAGCCGATTAAATCGGTCAGCGATAAAGCCGAGTACAATTTTCTCAACAAGCTTATGATGCGATAGTTAAATCATGCTTACAAAATAATCATCAAACACAATATAGAAGGTTATTACTCATTATTGACCTTTACTAAGCCATTAAGTTACATTCTCAATACTTGCAGAAGTTCATTACTGCTACTAATACTTGGTAACCTTAATGCTTATTTAATCAAATTCAATTAAGCCTCATAACTTTACCATCATAGCACATCACAAGATCACAACAATAATGACAACTGATATATGTAAGGGTCTGGTTAGGTGAGGACCGTAGTCCTAAACCCTAACTGTGGTGGGAGTCGTTACTCCTCTCAATACTGTTATGCTCGAGACTTTACAGGATGGGTTTTTCTCGGACCCCCTGTCTGACACCGCATTTTACGTGCCGGCTAACACGGACGCCGGGATTTTACATGCCGGTCCATGGTTCGACGTTACCTTACTATCAGAGTCATACAATCAATATCGTGCAATATCAAACAAGACTCTAAACCGAAATAGTTTACATTCTTATAAGTCAAACTGGCACTAGTCAAAATTTTGACAATTCTACCCTTTTAATAGAAACAAATTACTAGTATCTAATAAATTAATATTAATTAAATAACAAATTTTCGTAGCTATACTAAGATTCCTGAGGCTAAAATAAGTTATTATTATGTCATAAATAATCATAAAAGTCAAGAGTAATATTAATAACGTATTTTATCAAATAATCAGTAAAATAGTAAAACGGATCTATCATAACTAAAAAAAACATAATTCGACAAGTTATTAAAGGTCCAAAATCTAAATGAAATGAGTTTTCGAGAAAAACAACGCTAAGTATTTTAACAAATTTGTTTGACTATATTACCAATAAACCGATTAAAAATTTATCAAAACACCAAGATGATATGAAATCATTTTAAAGACATAAGTTTATTTAACTAGTAAAATTCATATATATCTATATTATCATATTAATCAAAAATTTCCATATATATGACTTTTTTTCGAGTGTCCCAAAAATATTATTGTTTTGACGAAAATATCACTAAACTGGATATGACTTTAATATTACCATGTAAAGTTTAAATTACTAAAATAAAATCATGTTGATCATGCTTTTATATTATCAAGTAAACATAAATAAATATCAAATAACGAGAGAGTTAAGAAAATGTGTACCATTTTCTTCCAAAGGTGGTGCTAAACCAAGTAAGAGAATAATAATAAGAAAATAAGAACTTAAAGAAATAAGCTCCAAAAGAGAAAGTCTTCAAGGCTCCAAGCTTCAAAGAAGTAGATCTTCAATTACCCAAAAGAAAATGATATCCAAGCTCCAAAAGATAATACTTGACTTTTCAAAAGTTGATGATTATTGGCTTAAAAAGTGATAAGATCAAGCTCCATCTTCATTTGATTCTTCAACAAATAAAAAGGGTATAAAGTTAGTAAGATGTTAATGAAGTGAAGATATAAGAAAGAATGGTAGAAAGATTTGATGATGGGGGTGCAAGTGATCTCATGGCTAAGGAGGGGTATTTATAATGGATTTTGGGCAACTTTTTAGTTCATAAGATTGTATGAAAAAGAAGGTTAACTTGTGTAAGTGATTTAGAGTGTGTAAGTGAATGTGTAAGGGTTAGAGTGTGTAAGTGGATGTGTAAGAGTTTGGAGTGTAGAAGAAGGTTAACTTGTGTAAGGAAATGGTGATAGCTTGTGTAAGTGATGAACATTATGGATTGATGTAGAAAGGATTTTGGTTCATCAAATTTTTGTTCTAGTTTATACTAGTGAAATGTTTTAGATTAATGGGAAAGTATGATTAAGGTTTGATTATGAAAATATGATAGTTTACTTAGAAAATTTTAGTTAAAACTATACTTAAAGTTAATAAGAAAAATATAGTTAATTTTAGGTATAAAATAATTAAATCAAAGTTGTAAGGTTAAAATGATAAGTAGTATAGTTAGTTTAAGGAAACGAAATTGAAACGTAACGTTTTAATAAAATTGTAAATATAATATTAAAATTTTACTTTTCGTAGTATAAAATAATAAAATGATATTTTAGTGCTTATAAAGAAATTTAAGAATATATATATATACATATATATTTATATATATTTTTAAGTTTAATATTTAGAAAAAATTACAAAAATCAGAATAAGGTTTAGGAATTAAAGGTGATTTAAATTTGATAACCAAAGGATTAGGAATTCGAAAAGAAATTTCGGAATAATTAATCGGAAGATTAAGATTAAGAAATTTGAACCTGTTACAGGTAGTAGATAAGGAGATTGATGAAGAAAACAATAGAGACATATACTATAATGATGATGAACTGGAGTCTGATGATGATGATTTGGGTGCATTGAATGATGATGAGGAAGGTATAAGCAGCTATCCTACATTCACTCTTGAGTTTGATTTCAAGGGTAAAATCAATTTATCTTTAGGCCTTAAGTATCCTTCGACATATGTGTTTAGAAAAGCACTAAGGTACCATGCAATTGAATGTGGTTACAATTATTATTACCTGCATAATGGTAGAAGTAGGATCAGTGTGTATAGCTACAATAGATGCGATTGTAGTAAATCGAAAGCAAGAATTGTGAACTGTGTTTGTGGGAAGGAGAAGAAGTGTTATTTTAAGGTTCATGCTGTGAAGTTAAAAGATGAGGAGACACTTTAAATAAAGAGTTATTTTCCCAAGCACACTTGTGGTCACCAACACCAAAATAATAAAGTCACTGCTTTGTATTTAGCTGAGAAATACATAGAGGATTGGAGGGAAAATCCAACTCGGGAATTAAAGGCATTTGAGAAACGCGTTAATAGAGAAACGGGAAAATCCAACACTGGTCTGGGCATGCTTTTTCTAGTAGGAGTAAGTCTGGGATGTTGTTAAATAATTGTTGTGAGGCATTCAATAAGGTGTTAGTAGAAGCAAGGGGGAAGCTTATAATTTCTCTAATGGAGTGGATTAGGAGATATGTGATGCAAAGAAGTGCAACTAAAAGGGAAGGGCTGAGTAACTTTGAAGGTGTGTTGATGCCATTTATCAGCAAAATGATTGAAAAAACTGCAACGGATATATATGGTTTAAGGGTAATCCCAGTGGATGTGTTTGAGTTTGAGGTGGATGATGATGACAACTCTTACGTTGTAAACTTGGCCAATAAGACTTGCCATTGTAGAAGCTGGAAACTTATTGGGATCCCTTGTAAACATGCCATGGCTTATATTGTTCTTAGAAAATTAGATGCCAACGAATTTGTCCATGAGGCATATCTTGTAGAAACGTATGCAAAGACGTATGGTCCAAAGTTTCATGGTATGCCAGGACACAAAATGTGGCCCACAACCACTTTAGCCAAACCACTTCCTCCACCATTTCGAAAGATGCCTGGAAGTCCTAACAAAAAAGGCTACAAGAATCCACCCAAACCACCACCAACAAAGATCAAGTCAAAGGGTGGAAGGCCTAAAAAGGGATCTTCTTCTACTCAACAGTCTACAACAAATGATGTGCCTAGCTCCAGTAGTCAATAACAAACGCAAACTGCAACAGCTGCATCTACTTCATGTGTAATGGATCAAATTAGTCAAATATAGAGCTCACTTTAAATATTGAAAGTAAGAAATTTGGTGTTGAATGTAATACGTTGAATTAATGTAAGACATATATTAGTATAAGTTTTATGAACTGAGAATGTACTGTGTTGAAATGTATGTAAGCAAATCAGTATATGAACTGTGAATGTATTGTATTGAATTAATTTAATGTGTTGAATTAAGTGCAGCAAATTGTTGTGTATGTACATCAGTGTGTTAAGTGTTGTTGACTAGTGCTGTGTATGGGTATAATGTTGTGTTGTGCAGGAATGAGTAAATGTGTTAAGTGTGTGTTTTGTATGCTGTTGTATGTACATCTTGATTAGTGCAGCAGTATGTAGTGCAGTAGGAATAAGTAACTGAGTGCTGCATTACATACAATAATACTGATGATACACATTGCATCAGTGCAGCAAATTCATGTTGTGTATGTAAAATTGAATGAGTATTGAGTCAGTGCAGCAATACTGATGATACACATTGAATCAGTGCAGCAAATCTGTACTGTGTATGTAAAATTGAATGAGTATTGAGTCAGTGCAGCAATACTGATGATACACATTGAATCAGTGCACTTTGTTTAAGACTGATGATACTGATTAGTGCTGCAGCATTACATACACATTGAATCAGTGCTGAAAATTTGTGCTGCAAATCAGTTTTGAAACACATGAAGTATGCTGAAGTTGATTAGTGCAACAAGCATAACATACACATTGAGTTAGTGCTCAAAATCAGTGCTATAAATCAGTTTTGAAACACATTAAGTTGGCTACTAAAGTTGATTAGTGCTTCAAATCAATTTTGAATCAGTTTTTGAGTATACTGAAGTTGATTAGTGCAGCAAGCATTACATACACGTTGAATTAGTGCTGAAAATCAGTTTTGAATCAGTTTTTGAGTATGCTGAAGTTGATTAGTAATGCAGTATTACATATACATTGAATCAGTGCTGAAAATCAGTGCAGCAAATCAGTTCATTAAAAAACATTAAGTATACTGAAGTTGATTAGTGCAGCAAGCATTACATACACGTTGAATGAGTGATGAAAATCAGTGCTGCAAATCAGTTTTGAGTATGCTGAAGTTGATTAGTGCTGCAGCATTACATAAAAATTGAATCAGTGCTGAAATTCAGTTTTAAAACACATTGAAATGGCTACTGAAGTTGATTAGTGCAAGCAGTGTGTATATTGATGTTATTGCAAACAGCAAGCAAACAGAAAATATCAATACCAAAAAATAAACCAAATAGACAAAATAAAAACACATTTCATTCATCATAATCATGTTACAAAAGAAATCATCCTTCCATTGCATACCCAAATCACTAATACAAATTCTTAAATAGGTCATAAACTTCATTTACTAGCCTTGATTAATACAACCAACACCAACAAAAAACAAAAGAAAAACCCTAATACAAAGCTTGTAATATGATTTCCATGCTTCCTCTCATTCATCAATTTCTTCTTAATCCTTTTAATTTCTAAAATTGCTTGTTCCTTTTCATGTTCCAAGCAACAAACCCTTGATGTCAAAATGTTGATTTCGATTGCTAATTGTCACTTGTCCTCCACAAGTTTGTTAGTCACTTCTCTTTGCCAAACATTCATTTCAGGTTCATCAATCCATTTAAACTTTTTGCATCCCCTCCAATTTGTATCAGGATCATAAAAAACGCAAGTCTTAAACCTTCTTCTAGGATTTTCCTTGGTCCATGAAACCCTCCTTGCAAAGGGAACTCCACACCGACATTTTTCAGGTATCAAATTTTCGTTTAAAGAAGAAGAAGACGTTACTAGTTAATTGGAAAAAATTGGGTTCTTTGAATGATTTAGGGATTGGAAATTAAGGAGAAAGAAAGGAGGGGCAACTGCGAAATGGGTTCATCGCGTGAAAGATATGTAACACCCGAATTTACTCCCGTCCTTTACGATTTTGGTTTCGTTAAGGAGAATTTCCGACCCCTTAACGAAACCAAAACCGTAAAGGACGGGAGTAAATTCGGGTGTTACAAGATAGCTTCAGAAACAAAGGTATCGAAAATGAGATGAAGAAGAAGGTCTCTTTTAAGAGTCACGTGAGTGTCACGTGATGGTCAACGGCCAAAATTAACGGTCAACAAACGAATTTCGTTAAAAGGTAGTTTTTTGCAAAGATTTGTATTATACAAGGTAGTTTTTTACAAAAACTTTTAGATAAGGTAGTTTTTTAAAAAAGGGGGTATAGATTAGGTAGTTTCTTATAATTTTGCCTTATAAATATTACTCCCTCCATTCTTTTAAGTTCTTCCACCTTACTATAACGGGTAGTTTCATAAGCTCTTTCACTTTAGAATACTTTCTATTTTTAGAAAGTTTTTATCCCACCTTTACCCCTTAAAACCCCCCTTCCTTTTTTTGTACACGGAATAATGATCCAGATTCTTTAAGTTTTTTTGGGCGTTGGGGTTTTCATTATTACCCTTAGTAACTCCTACTCTTCCTCCTCCTTTTGAATGGTACTTTCTCTCTCCTCTTCAAAACCATTTTCATGGCTTCAATTGCCCTTATCCCCGTGTTTTTTCTTCATTTTTAGTGCATTTTAACTGCATTAAAATATAGATCGGTTTATTGTCATCATTTTGAGGTTCGTTTTGTTAATTTTGGCAAAGTTTCGAAATTGCATGCCCCTTATTCTGGAATCCGCCATTACCTTCTTCTTGAACCTTTAATTCTTTGCAATGGAAAACAACGAATCTAAGAGTGACTTTACAATTCCTTCATATCTTTATGATGGTCTATGCGAGTATGGTGAGTTTTGTTCTTGTTCCCTCCATGGTCGTTCCCATTCTTACTGAAATGAAATTTTGAAGTGGTCAAAAAAAGAGTTTGAGGCATATCACAAGTGTCTTAAAGATGATGCCACATCTTTGTATCATGAATCTCCACCAACTTCTCCTTCTGTTTAAAAGGAACTAACACCAATAATTGTTGAATGGATATGTGACTCCCCATCTGAATTAAATCCCTTAACTCCAACTAATGTGAAAGAAGATCAAATCAATTTGGTTGTCCCTGACACTCCTAAAGATGTTATTGCTTCTAGGGCAAAATTGAACCCTAAAAAACATGTCTAATGATTGTAAGGTTGTTCTGATTTTTCGTTTTTTTTTTGTACTTAAATTTGACATATTGGTGTTGGTTTTATGTGTTGTTGTTTCCTGCTGGCTTATGACGATCTTTTATTTATGTTTGATGAAATTTTGTTGATATTATGTTATTCTATTGATGTTCTTCTAATTTATGTTTAAGTTTATATTCTGGGGTTTTTTTGGTTTTTATATCTTTTTGTTGTTAGTTTATTTTCTGCGATCTTTTTGATTTTGATATTTTTCATGGTTTTTTTTTTTTGGTTCTTACTTCACATTTTGGTGTTGGTTTTATCTTGTTGTTTGCTGTAAATGGATAATTTTTTTTCGATTTGAGTTATGGGTTTCTGTTTGCTGCTGGTTTTATGTGTACAAGCCCCTGTGATGCCTATTTGTTGAACCTCTAAATTCTGAAAAATTTACTTTAATTACTTAGTTCAGTCGCATTTGTTAAACCAAAACTCATCACTTGATTTTTTAGCATGTTCAGTTACTTCATTTGTTGATGAACAATTATAATCTGAGAGGTTTCATAACCTCTATGAAGAATCAGGGGACTTTTTTTCTGAAATTATGTAAAATAATGAAGTGACTAATCAAAAACATGACTAATCATTGAAATGGGTTGTGATTGACAAATTGTTGCTCCTAAGTTATAAAAGTCACAATTTTAATGATGATTTAAACAAAATAAACTGAGGGGCTTTGATGTTTGTCATCCTTGAGTTTCTTCAGTTGCCCGATCATAAGCTTCTTGAATGATCTCTGTTGTTTGTGCAGCATCCTCATTCTCTGTTAATGCTTGTGTTTGTTGTTGATTCCTGTTTGGGTTAAGAAAAGCTAAATTCTCTAACCAATTGTGTTGGGTTTTCACTTCAATCCGTAACCTGCCATTGTCTTCTTGAACCTTCTTTCCAAAGTGTGGTTGTGTGTAGTCATTACACCCCTTAACCTTTAGAATCTCATTTAAATGGTGTTGTAGTGAGATCCACACATTAGTTAAGGTCTTTGGATGTAACTCTCTGAATGCATCCTCAACCGCTGTGATTAATTTTGTCATGTTTTTGGGCATCTTTTTATGCATAAGTGATTGTATGCTCCTAAAGAAACCCAAGTCTAGAATATTACAATCCGAACTATTTGGAGGTTGTTGAGTAAGAATGAAAGTTAAACCCCCTTGCCTATTGTGTTGTTGCCATATTGGATCATCATTTGTGATATGAACCCTTGCATTATCTTGTTGAATAAAAATAATGGAAGGTCCTTCACTTGGCCATTTTGTTAGTATAACCAAAATCAATTGTTGTATAAGCATACTTGTAACACCTCGTAATTTATCGGGTTTAAAAAGAAAATATAATAAGATAAAATAAATAAGTATTATTAAATTATATTATTTACATAGATAGTTATAAGAAATCAAGTAAGTTAAATTTTAACGGTAACACGTTTATCGCGTACGTTGTTATCGCGTAGCGTTTCTTTTCTGTTTTAACAAAAATAATTAAAAATATATAATAATTACTTAATTAATTAAAATAAATTAATTAGGGAAAGGGGAAGGTGGCTGGTTGTGTGGAGTAGGGGAGGGGTCTTGTAACTCCTCTCATAAGTGTGTATTATGGCACATTAAGTTCATTGTTTTAATTGCCTATTAACCCTTAAGCATCATTTGAATTTGCTCACCATTCTAACCTTTCAAAGTGAACACAAAATTCAGAAAAATTCTCTTTTTTTCTCTCTTGTTTTCGGCTCACTTCAAAGAAAAAAAATTGTTGTTCCATCCAATCTTTTGATCAAAGGGTAAGTTTAATTGAATTATTAATTATAGATTTTATATACAAAGATTTCTAAGATAAATTATATTTTATGTATGATGATATCCTATGACTTTTAGGAGGATTGAGTATATTTTTATCTATATGTAATTTTCTCTAATAATCCTTTAATAAACTTTAATTTGTTAAAAGGATTAAGTTATGCTCCTTTTATAAAAATAAATTTTTTTAAAAAAAAAAAACTTCTTGATTTATATTCCTTAACAAAATTTAAATTTGTTATAAGAATTAAGTTATATTGATATTTAAATAAATTTCTTTTATGATTTGCATTTCTCTAACAAAATTTCAATTTGTTAGATGAAATTTAAATGGTATGGATCAAGTAATGTAGTCAACCAAAAATTTATAAATACTTTAGCAAAATTTAACTTGTTTGAAGGATTGTGTTGATATATATGTCTTGATTTAAAAGGGTGATTTGGTTTTATGATTCTCTACAAAATTTTAATTTGTTAAGATAATTAAGTATTTAATTTAATTATTATAATTTATGAAAATTTTAAGTTTCTTGAAGGTTTTTGTAGATGGGCATGTTTCTTTTTATTTGATGACTTATATGCTTTGTTGATGGGTTTTGTGTATTAATATATGTGTGGAAATATCAAGTGGTTGTGTGATAGGAAAATTGCTCTTGTTTGTTGTATCCTAGTAGTTGTGAATGTGGCCTTGTTAGATTTATTTTGGTCATGAGATTTAAAGAGTTAATAATTTGAATAATGTATACATGTAAAATAATAATAAAAATAAAAAAATATAATAAAAGAAAAAAAATTCGGGCAACAGCAGTTCTGCCTCGGTAATGGTGCCGATCCAGAAACGTTAGTCGTGTTCCGTTGTTGTTTTATGTACCGACGCGTTAAAACTCGTTAAACGCTTAAAATAATTAAAAATAGTAATTGGATGTTAGAAATTATGAAATTTGGTACCCAAGGTAATTGATGCGTTCTGGACGCAGTGGCGAAGTCAGATTTTCCATTTGAATTTTCTAAACTGTCCAAATTGACCATTTAAGTTTCTGGTTAAAATTTAAAGTTTGGAACTATTGGAAATTTGATGAAAACATTTAAAATTATCAAGTCTTAGTAATATCTTAGTAGTATGGAGTGGATTAAATGTGTAAACACGTTCTAATACGTGATCGTTTTGTGTGTGTGTTATTTAGGACCTCGATTCATAAGAGGGCGAAATTTCTATCGTGATTAGACTTCGTTTGTTGGCAGTGCTTAAAGGTACACGCTTAGACCATATTGTTTATATGGTTGTGCAAGTAGTGTTATTTTATTTCTAATCGAGGCATTGTAAATCACATAAGGATTAGACATCTCAAATAATTTGAAAGAAGTTAATTGGAAATTGAAGATTTGTGTGTTTGATTTTGTTGCCTTAACTTGTTGGTGAGTCTTGGCTTAGGTTGATTTTGTTGCTGTGGTTCTATTTCTTCCATATTCTGTGGTTCTTCTTCTGATTCAGAACTGGACTCTGGAACGTATGAATTCGATCCGAAGTACCAAGCCCCCTGTTGCTCATCTTCACTTCCTAAAGCCATTGAAGGATAATGATGCGATGATCTATTTCACAAACTGCTTTGGCTACTGTTTTTGAAGATACTTGAAGAATTTGTGGACTGTTAATTATGGCTTTGGCTAATGACGCGATGATCTATTTCACAAATTGCTTTGGCTACTGTTTTTGAAGATACTTGAAGAATTTTTGGACTGTTAATTATGGCTTTGGCTAATGATGCGATGATCTATTTCACAAACTGCTTTGGCTACTGTTTTTGAAGATACTTAAAGAATTTGTGGACTGTTAATTATGGCTTTGGCTAATGCTGCGATGATCTATTTCACAAACTGCTTTGGCTACTGTTTTTGAAGATACTTGAAGAATTTGTGGACTGTTAATTATGACTTTGTTGCTGAATTTTGGTTTACTGTTTTGCACAGCAGCCTTTATAGTGTGATTAGGAATTTGTAAAGTCATTTCTTTTCAGATTAAAAGATTGTAATTCCATATTAGAAGAAAAATTGATGTTAATCCATGTAAAAATAAATTGTCCAATACAAAGCTGTTCTGGTTTTTTTTGTATGGAAGGATTAACTTCCCTCATTTTTTTAGATTAGAGTTCCAAACTTTCCTAATTTGGAAAGTTTGTTAATTTCTCTCCCAAATGTACGGTTCTCTCTCCTCATTAAGTGTTTAATAAAATCAGATTTTTTTTTTTTGATTTAGTTTTATTTATAATTATTTTCTCTCTCATACTTTCAATGCAATTATTACTTCACACTACTATTTAATTAAAATAATACCCACTACAACCCTAAGATTCTATCTTCCTTAAAAATGGAAGAATTTAAAAAAAACGAAGGGAGTAATAATTAATAAAAATTTAGAAATAGTGCATGGACAAATGTACCCCATCAAATGAGATCCTTAGGCAAAGTAGGAAGGAGTAATACTTTTACATATTATTAAAAATTATTAGAAAAATATTGAAAATACAAAATTTTGACTCAATCTAAATTACGTTATTTTTAACTATAGATAAAATATTGACTAAAACATAAATAAATTTCAAATGGTCACTTAGTAATGAACTAGGTGATTACCCATGCTAAAGCACGAGATAGTAAATAATCTTATATACACAAAATTTAATATTTATGAAAGAAATGAATATTATTCATGCAAGAGAAACATATTTGAATTATTTTTAAAATAAATAACGAGAAAAACACACCATCATTATATCATCATTTATAAGATGTATATGACAATAAAACATGAGCAATTAACCAAATTCGTTATAGTGTGTACATACATTATGCTAATTAGCAACTATATATTTTGGAATACTTCTTTGCAGACAAGGTTGTGGGTAGAACTGTTAATATTATTATCCTTATCACATATTAAATTTTTAAGTCCTTATCTAGTTGTCACGCGTGACACAGTCACAAAGCTACATATAATTGACCATGACTGATTATTACTTTAGGTAAAAATAAATCTACATTCTACAAATATTGACCTTGACTTTTATTAATGGTCATTGCGAAGCATAGTCAAAGAAAGTTGTCTTCTTTGGAGGCAAACTAAAAAATGTGATAAGTTTGATGGCATAAGTGTTAGACGCAGAATAAAGAACTTAGCTCCCCTATTGGAACCGGAAAGAATGGTGGCCTTTTTAATATGATATCCCAAATTCCCAATTGACTAACAATCAATGGGGTTCCATTGCAGAGACTAGCTGATTGATAAATATTACGACGCAACATTATAGGCGAACCAATCTTCAATCTAATTTTGTGATTGGGTAGACCTGAACAAATAATGGTGTTCAGAAACTCAATTGAATACAATTCAATGAAATTTGAGAGCATTTTCAAATTTACTAATATTACTTCTCAGATGAAATTATATTCTTTCTCCATGTTTGTGAAAAAGTATAGTTAGATAATTTGCAATTAGTATGATGTGTCTCGGCCCCTTTTATATTAAGATAAGAATTCAGTATATTAGAATATATTCAGAATAATGTTAAAAAAGCTACTAAATTTAGAATTATACTCCCTCCGAACCAAATAATTAGTCTCATTTCCTTGGGCACGGAAATTAAGGGTTGTGTGGGGTCCATTAAAAAAGTGGTAGTTGGGTATTTTTAAGTAATTGGATTATTTGTTAATGATTCCCTCCTTTTGCTTAATAAAGTAGATAGAATGAATTTTGGAGGGAAAATTGGGTTTCACATTGTTTGAGACTTAATTGAAATTAATACATTTCCGAAATTTTAATAATTAAACAACCATTAAACTACTTAATTTAAATTACAAAAAATTACATCAAATAAATTACAAAACCCGTCAAAATCATAAAATAAACTAAGTCTTCAATTCTTCCTTGATTTCTTCAACGTTTTTTGAACGGCAATTGAAAACGAGCAACCCTCACGCCACATGCGCATGCGGATATTAAATCTTTCCTTGACTTCAAATTTATAAAAAAAACAAACACGGTATGCATTTAGTGTTAAAAATTAATTAAATAACTACAAAAATCTAAATGTTTTGATTTTGAAAAGAAGCCATCCATGAAACTACATTTGAGGTAATTTTATTTTACTTGGGGATCAAAGACGAAGCAGTTTTCCATCAACTTCATTTAACAAGAGCAAGCACAGAAGCAACAACAGAAGCAACATCAAAAGCAACAACAGAAGCAGCAACAAAAGCAACAACAGAAGCAACATCAGAAGCAACAACAGAACCAGCAACAGAACCAGCAGCATATATTCCAGCACGAAATGAAGCAACAATAGAAGCAACCACAGAAGCAGCACCAGCATGAACACCAGGACATGTAAATATGACACACATGAGTATACTTTTGGGATACCTTTTGTACTCACTTTTGGGTTACATTGTTAGGTAAATGTTTAGGTCTAAACACGATGTAGAAATTAAATAGGGGAGATGTTTAGCCGTAAACATTTAGAACGAAATGTCATATAACAATTTATGGATGGCTTCAAAAACAAAATGAAAAACATATTCATCTCAGAGAACAATTTGAACTCATCACAGATAACCCAAATCCCATACTAATTGCCTCCTACATCTGGTAAGAACATAGCCTCCAAACATAATGTTTGGTGGCTTATGAACTGAAAACCCTAGATTGGTGGCAAAATGAATGGATTTAGGGATTTTGTAGCTATAATCAATTGTTTACCCTCAAAAAAAATCATAGGGCAACAAAAACAGAACACGAAAGACATGCATACCATACAAACCACATAAACAAAATCATCATTAGTCAAAGAGGAAAGATGTATCCATAAGAGAAAATGGGCCTCGAACATCTATATCAGACAGCAAATCATCATCATCCAATGATTCTTCATCTGAGGAAGGGAACAAGTTCTCAATGTATAGATCTTGAAGATCTAGTTGTAAATCAAACATACCCTGTATTTCTTCATCTTCAGAAGTTATACTTCTTCCCCAGTTAGGATCCGTTTGATCAGAAGTCGTAGACGATGCAGGTAGGCGATTGTAGAAATCGAACCATGGGTTAGGAGATCCAATCGTAGGATCACTTTCTTGGGACGAAGACAAACAACAAAGACAAGACGTTGGTGATGCCATGTTCAAAAAAACCCAGAAAAGTCAAGAAAAAACCCAGATTTAAAAAACCCCTAAAAGTATTAGGGTTTCAAGGAAGACGAAGATGGTGGAAAAAAAATGAAGATGAAGATAATTAACCGTAAACCAAGGTATTCTTGGGGATGAAGATGAAGATCATTGAAGAAAAAGAAGAGTTATACAAAGGTTGAGGATGAATATGAGAGAGAGGGAGAGAGAGGTAGGTATTCAGTAAATAGGGGAATTATAAAGGGAGGGAAAGATTAGGTTGATTAATGATGTGTTATATTGTTAATTATTTTAGGTTAGTAGGGTTTACGAGGGTAAATTCGTAATTACGTGTGTGAACTAAGGGTATTTAAGTAAAAAAAGATTGCCAAAAATAGAAATGGGACTAATAAAAAGGTTTTGCCAAATAAGGAAATGGGACTATTAATTTGGATCGGAGGGAGTATGATATTTAATTTAGGTTAAAGAATATTTATTTATTACATATATAATTAATTTAATGATTTGATATATGTAGTAACAAAAAGATGCAATATTTAATTATAAGTAACGAAAGAATTGTATGTTACAATTATTTTGTCAGTTGTGTTGCCAATAAAAACAACAAAAGAATAAAATCAATATATTTTTTAGCCTTAAAATTTGAATTGAACAAATTAAATTATTATTTCTGCTATTATTTGCAATAAACTGTACAATCAACTGTAATTACGTCAATAAAAAGGAAAGAACCAACAGTAATTACAATCAACAGTAATTACGTCAACAAATAGTATAATCAGCTCCGTTTTTCATAAAACTGGCAATAGAATAAACTTAGTATATTTGATTACGCAATAAACAATAAACTTAGTATATTTAATTACGTCAATAAAAAGAAAAAAATCAAGTCAGTTTTTTATGTCTTAAATGCTGATTTTGAACAGAAGATGGCACATCAGAATAGTAATTGAGCATGAAAAAGTTACTGAAAGCTTGACACCTGTCATTAGGTGATATTTGTTATAGTATTAAATATAGATGATGAATAAAATTATTGATCGTAAACTTTTTTATGTTATCTTAATGACAGGCCTCGTAAAAAAGAAAATGTAAAAGCAAGAAATGACGATGGCATGGGTCGGACTTGTATTACGTTTTTATTCCCCCTATTTCCTTGGTTTTGTGATTAGCTTTGTTGGATTTTTAGAAGTATTTGCCTATTTTTGTTGGTTTAATGTTATTTAATGTAGTGTTAATGGCACTCTCTTGTACCATTGAAAGTTATGTGAATGTTGAGTATGTGGTCACAGCAAGAACTTATGCCCTAAGGGCAAGAAATCCATGACTTCAATTTAAGGTAACTTACTCTATATCATCATAATCAAGAAAATGGAGGTGAAATTTCACTAAACTAGCTCATCATTATCCATAATTGTGTGTTTACCTTAGGAACTTCCTCTCTTATTGATGTTTTAGCCCCAAAGCCCTAATATTTAGTTATTTATTTGTTCATTAGTTTATAGTTTGTGCTATGTAATCACTTAATCAAAAATTCAAACCGAATACTTGGCTTTTTACAAGGAAAGGCGCCCTTGGAGATTTGATCCCTTGTTTGTTGCTAATGTCAGTCGGTGTTAGGTGGTTGTTAAGTTGTTGTAAATATTATTTTGATAGAAAGGACGTAAAGAGACTCACAATAACCTAGAATTTAAATATCATATGTGGCCGAGGTGTGATGTGTATAAACTGCGTATAATCGTGATGTATATACCCAATTGAATAGTGGATATAGATAATTTTGGGTACATACTAGTTGGTTATTGTATGGGGAGAGGATGCATGCACCCATCCATGCATCATCCCTAATCCCTTAAAACTATTACATATATTTAAGATTTAGCTTAAAATTTTTTGTGATATGATGAAAATTCCCTCATGTGAATATAAGTGAAAATCTGTACACTGAAAAGATAACATTTTTTCATTTCGCTATGTTTACTGTACTTTTCTTATATTTTAAAAATTTATTCAATAAGTAAGTGGTTGACATTAACATAGTGAAAGCATAATAAAAATAGTAGATACATGCTTGAGAAAAGGGCGGGAATCTATTACACATGACGTTATAAAAATTTATTTTCACAGGTTTATTCATTTAGTATTATTTATATTTGTTAATTCTCATTCATTTTGAATCATTTATACTTTTGGGAAACAGTCTATCATTTTACTTTAATTACTTTCATACATTTTAATATTATTTTAAGTACATTTACAGAATTCAATCTCACTAAATAATTATTATCAAATATTTACTTTTTTCTTAAAAACACTCTATTTTCTTTTTGATACTGATTTAAAAGGACATAATGATATTTACCTAAACATAGTTTTAACATTTGTTTTAGATTTTCCATAGTAAAGTACATCTACATAGTACTCTCAAATTTAAATTCTCAAAGGCTTAAAGTTGATTACTTCTATAATTTGAACATTTTGGAAATTGAAAAGAATTGACTTTGAAGTTTCTAAGAACATTGTATCCTAAAAATAGGTGTTGACCAAATCTAATGAAGCCAAACCTTTTCCATGTATAGAAGCAAAGGAAGTACAATATATTATATAGTGGATGATAAATAAGTATTTAAGTAATGCATAGATCTCACAAAGGAGAGGAGAGGAGAAGGTAAGGCATCTTCCCCTTTATTTTCCAAGTTTAGAAGAAACCAAGACTTGTTGCCTCTTAATTATAATCTCCACTTGCTTTTTTAAGGCTTATTAATAATTGCATCAACCCATTTCGCACCAGATTCTTATTCATAGCGTCGTGTTCGATGTACTCCTTTTTATGTATTTACTATTTCTAGAGTCAACGCGGCCCAGCTTTTCTTACCGCTACAACTTTCTATAACCAGCTCTTCAATGTGAGAGTCTATCTCTCGAATAGACGATGCTAATAATTTATATTAATTTAACTATTTAATTAAAATATTAAATCCGTCTCATGATTAAACTGTCTCATATATATATATATATAAAGGTAAATCACTATCGAATTTTATGATAAGAATGTCTCATATAAAAATTTGTGTTCTAAATAGAAGTATTATACTTTTACTTGATAATATACACTACTACTTGAAGTTTCATAGTACATGACCATTATGCCTTTTTCGACTTTTGCGTATAAAATAAATAAGTTGATCAATGAAAAAAAATAATGGTAGAATCAACTATTGGGTATAAAAGAAATGAGTTAATGTTGCTTTATTGAGGTGCGCCATATAAAAGTTAAGTTTTATTGGATGGATTACAATGCTGAATATTTAGAAAGAATTGTAAAAGGAGGATGGATATAACGAAAATGTGAATGCTTCAATAAATAGAAGTAGAAATGGTAAAATAAAAGGCGAGTGTGGTGTATCAGCTAAAATTTTTTTTCCCTCCATCTACCCGCCACTGATGACTGGTTAAATTTTTATACTCACGCTTGCCTATCTAGGTAAGCTTTTAAGTCTCACTTACTATGGGCCTATGGCCAACTAAGTATCTACATGATGGGTATACACACCTTATCGCTTCACATTCACTACAATCGCAATTTCTTACAATTTAATTGTATATTTAATTTTATTCAAACCATACCAAATAATAAGTTAAAATACTTGTTTGACTGAACAATAATTTAGAGAATTATAACACAATTTAGTGTCAAATTAAAGAACCTAATAAATATTTAAGTAATGATATTTTCTTTTTTATGTAAACTTAAATTAATGGTTGAATTAAAATTGTATTGTCATTATATCGAATAAGTATTAGTGATACAATTTTTTCTCTTATGATCAATGAAATCAGTAAGGTTGTAGAATTAAAAGCTCTATCAAAATTTACACTAATTTAATATTTAAAATATAGCAATATACTTACTAATATCTTAGAGTGGTCCTGCGATCTTTCGATCTTAAGCAAAGCTTTAGGTAAACTATGATAGTAAATATATAAGGAACACATAACAACAATAATAATATCAGAGTTATAATTTTAAAAAATTAAAATAATTAATTACATAAACTAATAAATATGGTACACAAAATTAAGAAAAAGTCCCTTATATTAATATCTTAAACTACATAACGATTATACTCATTTCATTCAATTTTTTTATTTTCACTTCAAATCTCTTGAATATGAAAAACAAAAAATGTGTATTAAAAATAATTGTGACAACGCTCTTTTTCAAAATTCAAATCTTTGTTATGATAATTCACACTTATTCGAAAAAACATGTTACTTGTTCTTATTGCCAAATTGATAATATTGATTCAATATGCTTTAAATCACTCCTATGTTACTTTGATTTAGCATCAAAAAAAATAACGTATTTTTAAAAAACGTCGATATTTGATAATAAATAAAGAAAAAGATTAATTTGTATAAATGAAATTAAAAGAATTAAAATTTATGGATGAAGTTAAAAAAAAAAGTGATAGTTTCATGTCGAAACATAAAAATAATACTCCCTCCTATTCTACCTATTAGTTCCATTTATTTTTTGTCGCTATTTACTTATCACTCTTAATTTGTATTTTATTTTTATTTTATAAGCTAAAACATAGTCATATGAGATCCTATTTAATTCGTCTCATACAAGGATTATTAATATCATCTTTCTATAATTATTAATTAAAAATAATTAAATATATTAAAGGTTAAAATATTATCTCGACAAGTGTGAAAAATCAAATAAGACTAAAGAGTTGAATCCCAGGTAGTATAAATTAAGGACAATTCAGAATATAAAAAATGTTTATGAGAGCTTAGTCCATAATGAGTGTTTCAACTTTAAAGGGCATGTTGGCCCCAAAATCTTGTTTATACCAGTTTGCTACACCATTTTAATTGTAGCCCACATGTGTTCATTCGGGTGATCGGGTCAGTTTCAGACGGGTGTCACTCGGTTCGGTTGCATTTCGGATCGGTTATTTTTCGGCTGCGTGTTACAACAGATCACCCTCGGGTCGAGTCGGTTAGTCACGGTTTAGTTGGAGATCAGTTATTCAAGCTATCGGGTTAGCATCAGTTCAGTGTCGGTTGAAGTTCGTGTCGAGTGTCAATCGGTCTCAGGTTGTCATCGATTACTAATTGGTTCGGTTTTGTCGGGTACAGATCGGGTTCGAGTTTTTTTTTTTTAAAGCAAAATTCAGCTACGTATTACTAATTACTATCGATCGAATCAATATTAAATTAAGTTGTTAGTCAATTTTTAATTGATGACAAGATTTCCTTTATTTAAAGCAAAATAGTTAAAATGCAAATTAATTAGTAATCATTATTATTTTGTTACTTTTACTTGTTTGACCAGAAATTAAAATTATAAAGTTCTATCAATATTCATCTAATACGATTATAAGTAGTTAAATAAACATTGACCATTGATTATTAACTCTAAATATAGGAAACCACGTATTTATAAAATTTTATTTTTTAAAATATCTAACACTTTATTACCTTAACAAATAAGATGATTGAATATGAGTCTATCATACTTCTATGTTAAAAATTGGTTCAGGTTTACAGCAGTTCGATCTAAAATTCGTTCGGGTTCAGTCGGTTTTAGCCGGATAGAATTTGGTTTCGAGCATGATTCGGGTCGAATATGACTCGGGTCGGTCATTATTAGGTTCGGGTAATCTCGGTCAACGGTTATGTGTCAGTTACAAAAATCGGTTACAGCTCGGGTTCAGCTTTTCCATTTTTGGTTGTCAACCGGCTCGGGTACAATTTCGGTTCGGGTACTGTCGGTTCGATAAACCAAAAAAAGGAACACATTTTCGGGTCGGTTTACTTTCAGTTTCGGTTCGGATTTTCGAGTCGGGTCACTTTTGAACAGCTCTACTCACACATTATTAAACCAAATTTTGAAATTTTTTGAAAAAATAATTTGTTTTATAATTTTAATTTATTATATAAATAAATAGATAGTTGAATGGTCAAAACTTAAATGGTGAAAACCATTAACATTAGTGTTTGATAATTTAGCTAATTAAAATAACTTATTATAAATCAACTAATTCACAAGTTGTTTGTTTTCACCAACGTGTTTTTAATCAATTAGTTGTTTGCCAAACACCCTCTTTCTCTGTTTGCTTTCTTTAATCATTCCTTTGGTTGATTCTTTGCACTTAGATTAATCAAAGATCTTAGATCAAATAAGGGAGAAACGTTCGAAACCAGAATCAACTTAACATTATTACTTATCTTATTTCATAGAAACACCCAACTCAAATCTTAGCACCTCATTTTAGGTGAAGACAAAGAGTTCTAAAAGGTGCAATACATGAAACTTTTACAAAAAATAACGAACATATATATGATACTAAACTAAAACTACTAAATCAAAATAAAGTGTGTATAATGGCCTTAATATGATTCAACTCTTCATAATTCATACTAGTATATGTATCTTTACACCAAATATTCAAGTAAAAAATGAATCTCAACCTTGCATTCTCCTTCCTCCTATAATTCATACTACCTCAGTTCCATTATAGTTGATGTCACAATCAATTGCGAGTATTTCATATCTGAGGAAGTATGTTATAACAAAATCAAATTAGAAGCAATGGAGAAACAAAGGATAAAGCTACATCATTTACATATAAGTCAAGTCTCTAACATTAGAAGGCATAAAAGCCAATATCATAAGTAACCCAAGAATCCCAATTGGAAGCAAAAGTAGCAAAAATGGAGGTGGTGGCAATGGAGGAAGTATCAATGGAAGTATCAGTAACGAGGCGGTTAGACAAACAAGCAGAAACATAGATTCAAACCCAAAATAACCGTCTCGCAACGCCTTCTTTCCGGTGCCCTGAGTAACAGATTGTTTATATTCCATATCCCTTCTCACCATCCCTTCATTTATAGGGTTGGTTGTAGGATTTCTAATTGTACAAGGTACATTTTTTCTTACTCTACCTTCCATGACTTTAGTTTCAGAGGAATGGTTTCTTAATGTGATCAAACTTTTGGGTAGCTTCCAATCTGATTCTGAAAGTTCACCAATCATTTACACAAAACCCTTATATTTGTTGAGTTTTTCTTGAAGCTTGATGAATATTCGATGATCCAATATTTACCCGATTTTGTAACTGAACCCGGCTTGACCCGACTACAATGTGGACACTAAGACCCAATTTTAAACCGCTCAAAATATCTTCTCAATTACTCCAAACTTGTTAGGATGATTGATATTAATGTAAAGACCAAGAATTCCAAGCTTGATGTTGTAGCAGAAATCTACAAAATCAAAGGGTGCAAAAAGTAAGATAATTATCATACAGATCATTAGAACAATTTAAAGCGCACTCAATTTCATAATTACACATATCAACATTTCAAACAATCATCATCTTTATATTTATTATATCTTATTATATCTCGCTAGCTCATAGAAACTGTGATCCGGGGTTGGGATGGTAGAAGGGTTAGATGAAGAATAACAAATAACAGCATTTCAAACCATCATCATCATTATAGTCAATTAGTCAATGTATTTCGCTCATAAAAACTATGATCCGGGGTCGGGATGGTTGAAGGGTTAGATGAAGGTTAACAAATAACAGCATTTCAAACCATCGTCATCATTATTTCGCTCATAAAAACTATGATTCGGGTTCAGGATTGATGAAGGGTTAGATGAAGCTTAACACATAACATCATTTCAAAACATCCACATCATTGTAGTTATTATATCTTGCTCATAGAAACTATAATCTGGGTTCGGGATGGTTGCAGGGTTAGATGAAGGTTACCGAATAACGACATTTCAAGCAAAAATTACAGAAAATGAAAGCAAATAACAAATCACAAATCTTTCAATTGGAAATTCTTTTTGTAACAGGTCAAAAAATGAAAACCCATCAATACAAAACAACCCAATAAAAACCAATCAAATAATTAAATCATGCAATTCTTCCCCTTGAAAACTTCCTAAAGAGGAAAATATCAAAATAATCAAATCAAAAAAGGGGAAAAGATGAAGGTATTAAAGAACCACCTGTGATTAAGCTGAAAGAATGAAAATTTGTGAAGAAAATCAGAAGATGGGCATTTTTGGAACCCTAAGATTCGGATACCTTTTTTTATTTTTCTGAAATTAGGGTTTGGAAGGGACAATTAAATTGAGAAAATCCAACAAACAAAAGAAATAAAGAACACCCAAAAAGGAAGTGAAAATGGAAGTTAAAGGGGAGAGCAAGAAGAAGAAGAAGAAGAAATAAAGGATGAATGAAGAGTATGGAAGGTTATATAAAAAGGGTATGTAAATTTGCTTGGTAAAGAGAGGGAAATGGGGGTTGGATACAGTGAACTTCCTAATCAAGTGGGGTTTGCTGACAAAACCCAACTTGATCATTTTGGAAATTTGTTGGGAGATGTGGGAAAAGGGTGATGTTTTCTACTTAGGTTCTTCACCCCTAGACTCCTTTCTTACCCTTTCTTATTTCCATTTTTCTACTTTCTTTTTTCTTACTCATAAAATCTATTACTCCTCTTATTACACATTTTTTTATTTTTTTAATTGTAGTTGTTAGCTATAAATGTTGGGTCAATAGTAGGAATAGATAGAGTTGAAAGAGAGTTTGGTTTAGATCGCAGATTAAACGAATCAAATCTAAATTTTAATACATGGTCTGGTCTGGTTCTTTTCAAATAAATTACGGTTTATGGTCTGATTTCGATTTTTTTTCAAACCAGACCAAACCGTACTATTATCAAAAATTATAATTTTTTATAAAAAAATATGTTGCTGCCTAGATATTTCAAGATATAGTTATTTTTATATAGTAATATATACTTAAATAATGTTAATTCAATCAACTAATTACAAATTATTATATTTGGTTATTGTACGTGCGAAATATTTGCATAAACAAAAACATATATTAATTTGGCAATAATAAACAACCATAGATCAGACTAGACCAGACCGTTGTAGAACGGTTTGGTTCGGTCCAATCTGAAACTTTTGGTCTGATTTTAGTGTCAAACTAGACCAAATCGGACTATGTGCACCCCTAGAAATAGACAATGGTCTTGGATCGTATCTAGACCCGATTCGATTCTAATTTAAGAGTTTGAATTCATCAATTTTTGAACCTTAAGGGTTCGCATCGGATCTAGGTCAATGAGCTTTAGGGTCCACACTTTGACCCAACCCCTAGACCCTTTTCCTTTTTCAAAAAAATTATATAAAAACTTTTGTGTATTTATTTGTTTGATTTGAAATTTTGTTAGTTAATGTAATTTGAAATGTAGTGGTTGCATTTGTTCTTTAAAAATCAAAAAACTTGGTGAATATCTCATTTTAAGAACTTAAATGATGAAAAACTTTGTGTGTATTTGATATCTCAATTAGTATAAAATATAAGAAAAATCTTTTGTTAATTAGTACTCCCTCCTTTTTATTTTAGGTGTCCCATTTATTTTTGGGACACTATTTATCTATCACTCTGAAATTGTATTGTATTATTAAATCTATAAGTTAACACATAATCATTTGAGATCTTATTTGATTTGTATTAATGTGAAGTTTATTAATATCAATTTTTATAATTTTTAATTATATATTACTAGATATATTAATGATTGAATAAGTGCATTGGATATTGCATAAAGTAAATGATATAAAGTAAATGAGACACTTAAAATGAATAGAAGGGAGCAATATTTTCAATAATTTTAGATGAATGAGCAAAAATTGCATAAATGTGCTTTTATATTTTTTCGAAAAAAACATATAAATATTTTTGGATCCCGATCCAGAGACCCTAAGGGTCTGGGTTAGGATTCAAATTTTCTAGATTTTATGGATCTGACTTCGGATCTGAGTCCAATAAAAAAAATAGGGTCTGAATTTGGGTCTACCTGGATCTAACATTCATTCGACCCATGTTCATTCCTAGTCAATTGGTAGATACAATTTGAAGGATTTTACATGTTTATCAATATATTAATTTAGTTTTTAATATCTCTAATTGTATATAACTAAAAATTATAAGAAATTGATATTAATAAATTTGCATTAATACAAACCAAATAAAATATCATTTAACTATTTTTTAACTTATAGAGTAATAATAAATTACAACATATTGATGAATTATCAAATTTTAAATGTGTCATACAGTAGGGATAGGAAGGGTAGTATATTAAATCGAATCAGAGGACAAGGAGTACAAATTTTTATCACATTATATTGATGTTTAGTATCTTTAATTTTTGTATAACTAAAAATTATTAAAATATAAAAATATGTAGTTAAACGAATCAAATAAGATTTCATATGATCACTATATTTTTTTATTATGAATAAAAGATTTTACATAGCACGATAATTTTTAATTAATAGTTGCTACCATGTACGTAGGCCAATGGAAAGTTGACCCGACATGCTAATTTGACTCGAACCTAATATTAAATTAATGGGTTTGAGACTATGAGCATAGATTTTGACCTAACTAAATAATTGGTTAGACCCAGCATAATATGTTTATTAAATAGATTATGTTAAAAATTTTAAATCTAAAAAAATCTATAATAACTTATTGATTAATCAGATTAAAAATATTTTAGATTGGGTCAATCAATATAACAAAAACTTAAACCCATTTTATATCTGCTTATATTTCATAGTAGTACATATACATTTATAAGTCATAACTTTAAGTTTGTAACCGAGCCCAAAAACAATGCATTCTATGTTGAGAGATTTAAAAAATCATAAATGACAAAAAAATAATCATAAAAGACTATAATAATTGAGTGTATAAGAGTGTATAATGAGAATATACTTTTTAAGTTTTTATTTTCATTTTAGGATTTTTTTTTTCTTAGTCCTCTTACTCTCTCTTGAACTAATATTGCAATTACATTCTCTATATTTTCGACTCTTTATTTTCACACTAAGTTTGGATAAGATTTTAGGAGAAAAACGAAATGGAGGGAAACGAAAATAAGTGAATGGAAAGGAAGGAGAGAGATTAGTGAGGAATGTTTCCTTTGTTTGGATAAGAAGGAAATTGAGAGAAATTAAAGGAAAATAGAATTTATAAAGTTCTAAATAATTTAAATACTATCAATAATAATGCACACACTATAATTTAATATTAAATAATTCACAAAAAAATTTGAATATGAACAATATTCTACTTAACAAACTATTTTTTTTCCAAATATTTCCTCTTTTGAAAAGATTTGGTTATTAACAAATTAGGGACATTAGTCCCTCGATTTCCTTTCCTTCCAAATTCTTGCTTCTCTAAAAGTATTATCCAAACAAAAGAAATCATTTTCTTCCAAATCTCTCTCTTTCCTTTCCCTCCAAATTCCTCCATCTAAACAAAGTGTCAATGTCTAATTTCTAATCTCTCGGTGCTCTCCAACCTTTTCAATCTCTATGTAAACTTTTGTTTCTCGAGAGACATTAAATAGGTTAAGTGGGTTTAAATTAGGTTATCTAATCTATTGCAAATCATAACCACATTATGATTTTTCAACTTGACTAACAAAACGGTTAATTTCTTGTTGAAAGTTTTATGAGATATATGACTCAAACACAAACTTGATTCGACTTAATATATTTTAATAGACAGATATATTCGACCGCATAGGACCTAAAAAATTAAGGATCTTAATATTAAATTATGTAATACTCTCTCCTATTCATAGAGAATGAAACATTTCATTATCGGGTCAATTCACTGAAAATGTCTCATTTCTATTTTTGTCATTCTTTTTTACCCTTTTAACTTTACTACAACAACACAATAACACATAAATATCAATGCCTTTAATGGAAAAAGAGAGTTTTCCACCCACGTTTAAGTGTTTCCTCACCTGCCCTTGGTTTTGGTACAAAACCCAAATGTCTCATCCTCTATGAATAGGAGGGAGTATATATTAAATGTTTAAAAATATAAAATTGTTAAATAATATCATACTTTTATAATTACACAAAGCCTTTAGAAAAATTATTATTTTTTACTTTGCCCCGTTATGAAGATTTAATTATAAAAGTAAATCAATTAAAAATCAGGGAGTCAAATCTATTATCCATGTTTTACATAATTTTTCCTTGCAATGGCCTATGGGGTGGTGGGGGTAGCTTCTCAATAATCAAGTTTCAATTCTGTGGGCTGTTGAAAACTAAATCTTAAAACCACTTCAAAGTTGATAGAATTATGCAAATTTTTGCAGCTAAGCTTTGATGGCTTTGTATTTGTGAATAGTGATAAAACTCTTATGGGCTTTTAAAACAGATTCAAACAATTTGATATTTATTCAATATAGACTTTTTCTTCAATGGGGATTAATTGTTACATGTTATAATTGGCCAAGTTGCATGGTCGATTTTTTACAAGAGAACTATTTGCAACGACTCAGAGCCTCATTATTTTAAGAGGCCTAAATTTTTTAATATATATATATATATATATATATATATATATATATATATATTATATATATATACATATATATATATATATATATATATATATATATATATATATATATTATATATATATACATATATATATATATATATGTATATATATATATATATATATATATATATATATATATATGTATATATGTTTATATATACATTTGACCTTTTTATGTAATCAAATGTGTTATTTTGATCATTTATATATTGAATTATACACATATAAGAATTATAAAAAATCTATATTATGAAAGTTTGCGATTAGACGATTCAAACAAGATCTCACTTGACTATTTTCTTTCTTACACTTTACCCGCAATAATAAGCTTGAACGATGAATAATGTCAATAATCATTATGTAGCGAGTATTTCAGAACGGAGGAAGTATAATACAAATTTCACTTACGTATAAATATGTATTTAAAATAATTATTAATACCTTTATAAAATTAAAGTTTTTGTTGATTTGCAGGTTAAATGATTATTAAAAGTATTTTTTTCAAACTTAATACATAAAGTCAGACAAGTTTTTACTTACACCTTAAAACTTAAAAAGAGAACAAATATAATTGATAATCAGTAATCTAAAACACATTAATGCATATTTGTAGGACTACACGATCATACGATTCGATTCTACCGATTTCGATCCTACCCCTTAACAATCTTAGGCCGAATCCCGATCCTAATAGCTTTGTTTGTGACCTTGTTAATGACTAGTTATTTGTTTCTAGGTTAATTGTAATTGGTGGATATAATTTGATATTTTTTCATTGATATTCATTGTTTTTAAGTAACTAAATATTGATATTTTTAATTTATTGTATTTTCAAGGTTAATAGGTTAACTGAGCATACTAGTGTTTTGTCTAATTGATAAAATTAGTAATTTATCAATTGTCACTTTATAAAAGGCTTAACATTCGTATTTTAGAAACTCATTTTTTCGCTTTCGCTCAAGGTCCCCAAAAATATCCAAGACGACCTTGTCAGGATGTCCCATAGTAAAATATGGAAAGCCAAAACTCCTTATCCACCAAATTTTACCCCATAAGCATTTGATCGGAAAACGAAGAAAAACGAAACAAATATTAATATTGTGGTTTAGTGCGAAGAATATGTTCTGTCAAATTAATAAAATAATTTGACAAATAATCATATCATATCATACAATATTATAAAAATGTTGAAAAGTTCCAAGTGTCATCTTCTAAGAAGACATGACAAATGTAATTTTTTTATTGGATGTTAGTTGATTAATTGATAATATTTACCTGATTTAGAATTTGATTATTTTTAAAATTATATCAATTCTATATAACTAACCTAGACTTTGATACATTTAATTAGATGAAAAAGTGACGTATTTAATATATAATTTTTTTAAAAAGATCAGTATTTAATTTTTGCTTAGAAAAAGTCATATATTCAATAAATTTAATCACCATAGTATATACTTACATTATTCTTTAAAGTTATATTTTTATATATTTTATACTCACAAATTCGTGCATTGCACAAGGCTTTTTACTACTTAAAAACATAAAATTATTAAACAGTTAATTTTGCAGCGCAGCAAGGCACTCACTCATACTTGTTTACTTGAAATCTATCTTAAAAATATTGTTTTTTTGAGATATTTATTTTAATTGTGATTCTAACTTAATAGGAGTATTAGTTATTTGAAGTTTGCAACTTGGAAGAATGCAAAATTATTATCAAAAAGTGAAAAAAAATATATGAGATTCAAAATTATATTCAATTAAATTTTAAGATTAACTTAAAAAAAACTAAGGAGTGCGCTCATTCTTTTGGTATTTTGACCATCTAAGAAATATTCTTATGCTTTTATACACAAGTTATTTGCGCTTTAGTTTTACTTGAACATATGCTTTATGGTCAAGTACTTTGAATATTCTTCATTGGTGTATAAGGCATAGAGTTTGATAAAGCATGGATTTAGTTGTTCAAGATACTCTTGTTAGAAAATATGTTTTTATTTTGTCTTACGAGTTGTGTGGAGCATTAGTGCATTGAATATTGGATATTAAGAATTGAAATGCGATAAACGTTACGTGAAGCATGTATAAATTGCCGCTCCAACTTAGAATGTTCGAAAAACGAGCAATTATATACTCGAACGAGCAACAAGCTAATATTTTCTTTTCACATGTGTTGCCCAACTTTTGTAGCTTTGTTTTGCTCCTTTTGCCTATATATGGGCATATATTTTGAGATGTAAGTAAAACGAGCTCCATGCTTGAGCTTTATACTGTCTCTATAACTCTCCATGCTTTATTTGTGTAACTCTCTCTTTCTCTTCTCACATATTAATACACTATAAAAGAAAATCTTTCTACCGACTACGCAAAATACAGATTTATTTCAACTATTTTAAACAGTCGAATTAGATGAAGTCAGTATTTCATTTTAGTAAAGTAGTTGAAATTTTCGACTAACATCAGGTAGTCGAAAAATTAGTCGGAATGTCCATATAACAATTTCACTACGAAAAATTTAACTTTAGGTGGAATATATATAGTGACATTATAAAAAATGTGGCTAATTTGTATTTTTATTGTTAAGTTTTGTTTTGAATTCCACTATAAAGTGATTTAGTAACACTTTATTTTGCCTTTAGAGACATGTAATTGTCACTATAGCACTAGATCCAATATCGCGAAAAGCTTTCGTATGATTTTTTACTATGTTACTAAAGAGTTTAATTAGTGTCACTAAATCACTATATATACCATTAGAAATTTAAAGTAGTAACATTAAAATTAAATGTCACTAAATATATCCCACCTAATTATGCTTAATATCTCTAATTATGCTTAATTAAAAATTATGAAAAGTTCATATTAATTATCCTTGCATTGAGACGAATAAAAGAAGATCCTACTTGACTATATTTTAACTTATATATTTAAAATAAAATATACATTAAAAGAGATTGGTGAATAGTGACGAAAAGTAAATGGGACAAGTAAAGCGAATAGGATGTAGTATAATTTTATTTAATATATTACTATTATTATTATTATTATTATTATTATTATTATTATTATTATTAGTGTAGTGTTAGTATATTATAGTTGTATTAGTGTATTATTAATACATTATTAGTCGTATATATTAGTGTATTATAAGTATTTTATTAGTCTTATTTGTTTAGTTTAGTCATATTAGCAGTGTTAGATGTGTAACATTTATCAAACTTATTATGATGAAAAAAAGTCAAAATTCTTCAAGCTATTTTAAATGATTATATATTTATTAATAAAGCTGAAAAAAATAATTTTTCTGAAAATTTTTATCAAAAAAGAAGGTTTTTTTTCCACCAAAACTTGGTTGCAAATTAGAAAGAAAATAATCGGAAATCCCTTTTCCATTTTGAATTTCGCAATATTTTTAACAAATATTGTTATAGTTGGAAATTAAACAGTTACGACTACTTCTTTTATGGGATATTAGTGAAAAATTTGTAACTATTCAGTCAGATCAGTCGAAATATTTTGAGTAAAAGGTTTTATAATAATAATAATAATAATAATAATAATAATAGGAGTAATACAATTAATGAAATTAAATATAAAAAAAAGCAAGTTGCAAATAGGTCTCTAAAGAATAATCGAGTATTGAAAATTGATTGATGCAGAAATGAATTTAAAGGTAGAAGAAGCTAAATCACAAATATGCATTATTAATTAATTTAATAATAATGTTATGTAATTGTTTATTAATTTCCAAGTTTAGCAGTCATGTCACTCATGTGTGAGTGTTATAAGATGGGCATGCCATGCACGATGTTGTCTTCTCCATTATTCAATTCCAGACATAGCTCAGTCTATATTATTAAGGGAACCTACTTAATTTGCCGTCCATTCCTTTTATAAAACTACTTGGTGTGCCCCATGCGCTTCCCAACAAATTCTATTATCAGGCCAGTCTATAGTCTTATGTAAGTTCGTTTGCAGCGGCGAATTTAGGGTTCGGACTTTTATAGGGCATCAGTTAATGGACGAAATTTTAGCAGAATTTGTTTATAAAATTAACAACTAATTTTTTTTATTTCAGCAAAATGACAAATAGAATCACAATAAATTTATCAAAATTGCAATCTTATTCTTGAAAGAATCTCTCAATAAAATAGTGTTTTTGAATAAAAAAATGCTCGTAATTAAGATCTATATTAATCATATGCATTAATTGAATTAATAAAAATTTGAACTTATTCATTAAATTTATTCCTCTTTATTTAAAATAATGTAATTAGAGAAAAAGTTAAATATACTCTAAAATAATGTGTATGTTGTAAATAAATAGTGGATTGATCTATTATAGTGCACGCTCTTTGTTGAGGTCGTTTAACTATGTGACAACTTCAATTGGATCAGTTCAAACTATTTTTTAAAAAAGTACTTCTACTACAAGTGTGAATTCAGATTTCATTGTTTTTTTTTTTTAATGTTTTTTGCCTAATGGGCCGCTTGTATGAGCCCATCTCACGGTAAGACGGTCTCATACAAGACTTGCTAAAATTTTAAATACGGCATACCATAAAATGAAATAGAACAAAACAAATCAACTAACCTAATACAAAAAAAAGACAAAACAAAAAATAAGACAAAATTACTAAAATGAAGGATTATTTAATCATCAAAAGACTTCAGTATTAATATTTTTACGCTTTTCCTCTTACCAATAGAAAAGTCAACTTTGAATTTTTTTAAAAAAATAAAACTTGCAATAGCAAGTTAACGGGTTACCTAAGTTTACTCTAGGTAAATACCCATAAAGTTGAGATTATTCATGGTTAATCAATAGGTGAAATTATTATAAGTTAATTTTGAAAAAATCGAATTATTTTAGATAATTTTTCCAATTTATTAACTGAATTAAATCAAACTAAAAATACATTTGCGCTAACCAAATGTATTTTTAGTTTGTCAAAAAATTTATGTTCATTGATTGTGTTATGTTCCATACTTCAAGATATTTGAAGACTTTGTTAGTCAAAAGATTTATTTACACCTACAAGAAAAGGTTTAGAAATGAAATTTTAAAGGTTATTTATTTAACCCATCTTGATATAAGTATCTATTGCAATTAACAAGGCTAATAATAAAACTAGAGCTTTGATTTGTTAAACATTACGAATAAATAACTAGATAATGAATTTATAAAGTTTTTTAATGAAAATAAACGAGAATACAAAAATTCTCAAGAATGAATAAACATAAGAGAATAACTTCTACTATATATATACCATAGCTTGCATCTTTCCATACCATAAATGTAACAGCTCGAGATTTTTATGACGTCATTATTTAATATTTTAATAATTTTTGGAGATTTTATAATTAAATTAAATTATGTTTGAATTAGTTTTGATAAATTTCCTTTCATATTCGAATTTTTTTTTACGTTAACATATATTTATATTAAAAATATAGTTACGACTTCTAAAATAAAGAGGTTCGAATCAAAATTATTATTTTATTAAAATGTGTGAGCATACGAAGGTGAATTCTTAATTGGGCCTCGCAAGAAGATGAATCTAGATAAATAAATAAATAAATAATAAATAAATAAATAAATAGATAAATAATATAAAAAGGATGAGTTAGGGTTTTATTTTAAAAAGACTAGAACACTCCTTGCCTCACAAGTCTCACGCCATTACTTCTCCTCTCTCCCTCATTCCCTCCTTCTCCCTCACGGCTCACCACCACAACCAGCAGTAGCAGCCTCCCCTCCTCCCCAAAAGCTCTTCCTCCACTAGCAACGGCTACTACCTCCACCCTCCTCTAATAGCAGGCGGTTATAGGCCTCCCAAGAGCAGCTGCTGCTGCGTTTTTCCACCTCCAGCAGTGGTAACTGCCCCACATGACCACCAATTGTGGTCCACCACCACACTACCCACTTTCCTCTTTACCCCTTCTTTTGTTCATCTTAGTAAGCCATCTCCTCTTTTCTTTAATTAATTTTCTCGTTTTTAATTGGAGTTTTATTAAGTGTATTAAGGTTGATGTTGTTTTTGTATTTTTTTCATTGAATCTTTTGTGGGTAAGAGTTTGATTGATGAATTGAACATATTTATGATTTAGGGTTTGAAGTGTGATTAGAAATTATGGGTTGTGTGTTGATTATGTATTAGTTTGGTTTAATCTTATCATGGGTAATAGAAATAGTGTTATCTTTGAACATGAAATAATTAGAGTTTGATTAAGAAATGAGATTACTAGTAGTGTGTGTGTTGTATGCTACTTTGGTGGTGTGGTGATTAATTAAAGAACCTTATAAGTTGTTTTAAGACTTGGTTGATTATGGTTGTGATAATTAGTAATGATTTTGATTGTAGTTGATTATTTGGGAGTAATAGTTGCTAATTGTTGTGACTTGATTGTTGTGAATTGCAAGTACTCTTAGTAGGTCGTCATTGAAGTTATACATGCATAATTTTAGTAAAGCCAAGAGCATAATGTCAACTTATCGTCGAGGGTTGCCAAAGTTACTCATCATGTTGCATTGTTTTGATTGTAGTTCTCTCTAGCTTGGAGAATGTAACAAATGATATCACGATTCGATAACTCTAAGATTTGCCTTATCGTTATATTAGTGTTATGTTAAAAGTTGTAAGACTTAGTTGTGATTAGTTATTTCTTTTAGTAACGCGAACCAATATACTCAAAATTAGTTGATGAAGAGGAACGATTCACATATAATTTTATTTTTAAATTGATGAAAAGACTTATGTTGTGTTGAGTTAATGATTTTGACTTGCATTGAATGAGTTATTACGTGCTAGAGTAATCGAAAAACTCATGTTGAATAGGTGATAGCAGTTACTTTGGTGTGACAAAGTAGTTAAGGGGATTTGTTAGTTTTATTCCTAACTTGTATATGTTTCCAATTCATAAGAGGAATATAGAACCTTAGTTTGGTGAATTTTGTAACTTTTGGTCGTGTAATGACGCTTACAGGTACGTACACGCAGTAATTAACCCTTATATACAATTTTCCTTTAAGAGATCATTATTTATTGTTTATTGTGATAATATGCATTGTATCGAAATTATGAGGTACTAGTGAATACACTTTATATGAAGAGTTATCGACTATGAAATCCTTGCGCTTAGAATAGTTTAGAGAATGAGAGTGTTAATAGAAGGTGGGGACCACCCCCTTATTTATTTAAGAATTGGATTATGCCTTACTTGGAGTTAGAATTACTCCTTTATAGGTGAATTTCATATTTTGTCATTGGGCGCCAAGTGGCCGAGGTGTTACCATGCGGGCCTTGCAAACCCCAATATGGTGGCCTCTTCCTTGGATTAGTACCCCAGTGTGTTAGTTTTTTTCGAAGGTAGGACCTGAGAGGGTCAGCTGGAGGGGGTATGAGCTCATACTTTGCCATGGGTGCTGGGTGGCCGATAACGCCCTTGGCCGTGTCACTATGCCATGAAGTAGAGAAAAGATCCACTTATATAAAGTTTATTCATTGATCGAAACTTATTTAATGATAGAAGGTTCATTCATTGATAGAAAGCTTACACATTGATACAAAATTTTGGTCATTGATAGAATAGTTTATGCTAGTCAGAAGCGTTCCTAAGTTAAGTTACCTTAAGGGTATTACCAATCCCCAAAGATAGCCTATGATCACACTTACCTTAATATAGACAAGCTCTATAAGGTCATGTGTTAGGTAGTCTGTTAATGCCTTGGTTGAGTTAATACTACGCGTGTTTTACAAGAGTTTATGTTTTGAGAATAGGAGTGTGAAGACCTGTATACTACCCAAGAACACATGGTTCAGGTTGGAAAGGACGTAATGAGATTAAGAAGTACAGGTGGACAATAAACGGTTACTATCTGTGCTTGTGTCTTATGAAATCATCTTATGTTGTTGTATAACATAATGTCACCTAGTAGTTGGCCTTATTATATTTGATGCTAGTTATTGACGTGTACGTGTTTGTGTTTATGTTTGATTGTTTGATGTCTTTCTATGATTGTCCTGCTACGACACATTGGCCTTTGGTTTGATGTCGAGCAGCAGAAGGATCATAGACATGCGTGGCAGGTGTTGGAGCTTCTTTTACATTGCATTGCATTGGGGGAGAGTAATGAGGGCGAAACATAACCCGTGTCTAGAGGTGTTCGTACGGGTAATTGGATAGGTTTCGAACGGGTGTCATTCGATTCGGTTATATTTTAGATCAGTTATATTTCGGATGCGGGTTGCGACGGGTCATACTCGGGTCGGGTCAATTAGTCACGATTCAGTTGAAGATCGGTTATTCAAGCTATCGGGTTAGCATCAGTTCGGTGTCCGCTGAAGTACATGTCGAGTTTTAATCGGTCTCGGGTTATCATCCGTTAATAATTGGTTTGATTTTATCGGGTACAGATCGGGTTCAGGTATTTTTCAAGTAGAATTCGGCTACAAATTGCGAATTACTAATTACTATTGATCGAGTCAGTATCAGATTAAGTTGTTAGTTATTTTTTAATTGATAATAAGGTTCCTTTAGTTAAAGCAAAATAGTGAAAATGCAAATCAATTAGTGATCATTATTATATTGTTACTTTTACTTGTTTGACCGGAAATTAAAATTATAAAATTCTATCAATTTTCATATAATTCGATTAAAAGTAGTTAAATAAACATTGACCATTAATTATTAACTCTAAATATATGAAATCATGTATTTATAAAATTTATTTTATTAAAATATTTATGACTTTATTAGAATAACTAATAACATGATTGAATATGAGTCAATCATACTTCTATGTAAAAAATTGGTTCAGGTTTACAGCAGTTCGATCTAAACTTCATTCGGGTTAAGTTGGTTTTAGCCGGATCGAGTTCAGTTTTGATCATGATTCGGGTCGGATATGACTCGGGTCGGTCATTATTAGGTTCGGGTAATCTTGGTTAACAGTTACGTGTCGATTAAAAAATCGGTTACAGCTCGGATTCAGTTTTCCCATTTTCGTTGTCGACCGGTTCGGGTATAGCTACGGGTCGAATAATGTTGGTTCGATAAACCTAAAAAGGAACACATTTTCTGGTCGGTTTACTTTCGGTTTTCGATCGGATTTTCGGGTCGGGTCACTTTTGAACAACTCTACTTGTATCATACCGTTATCTTTCGATTTTGTAGCTCTTGTTTATCTTTTGTAAACTTTGGTTGTATACGTTTTGTTATAAGGCCTTGTGTACTCCTTTATATATTTGTCTTTCCGCTGCATAGTTTATAACTTTGTATGGTTTCTAAAGAGTTAAGTCATTTTAAACGCAAGCGTTGACACTGGAACCACAATCCATGCTTAGCATGTTGATTTGAGAAGCCGGCGAGAATCATTCCGCTGTGGTGTGAGATCTTATAGGCAATGATGCCTTAAATTAGTTTAATGTTTTTATTGTGCTAATTACTCTAACACATATTCGATTTTTGGGAGAGATGCTGTTGAAATTTTTACTCATAATTTCTTTTAAAATTTAATATTATCTTATTTATTTTATTTCAATGTAACACCCGAATTTCCTCCCATCTTTTGCGGTCTTGGTTTTGTATAAGGGGTCGGAAATTCAGGGGTGGTACAATAAATCTAATACATCAATTAGTATTGATGAATAAATATGAGTTAAGATAACAACTTCAAACAACTGATATAACCAAAGTTGTTAGAATTGGGATCCTACCTAAGATCGGCAAGGTGGTAAGATCAAAATCGGTTGAATTGAATCACAGGATCGTAAGATCCTAAAAATATGTTTTGATATATTTATTTTAGTTTATTTTTAAATTTATAAGTACATGAATTTTCTTAAACTTATTGGAGATATATTTTTATCTTTTATTTATATAAGTAAAAGCTAGAATATAAGAAATTTTTTATAATTAAGAACACCCTTGTAGGATCGGATCGTAGGATCGTAAAATCGTGTTATGATCTTATCACCCATATTCATGATATGTCTTGTAAAATATCCGAATCGTTCGCCTGTACAAGGGTGCTCAAACGAGCACATATATATAGTGCTCAAACGAGAAAATGCTGAAACAACTTTCAGTAGCATTTTGCCTCTGAAAAAACACATTGTACTCGAGCTAGCAGAGAAAGTGCTCGAACGAGCTGCACACCGCTCAAACAAGCAGGGTGCTGATCTATTGTTTTGTTTGTTCTTCACTTAGTTGCTTCGTATGTTTCAAAGTACTTTGACATAAAGTTCTAATACTTATTTGTAAAAAAAGGTAAAGGCAGAGGTAAAGGTAAAGGACACTCAGTATCCCGCACGAGGCATGGTCCGGGTGGGGGTTTTTTTTTTCCTGAAAGATGCGGACAAATCATACCCGTTCTCCCGAGGAGGAAATAAAGAGAGATGCGCGCAGCCAAAAAACCTACCAACTGATATTTACGCCCAATAAAAATCGAATCCCCAACTTTCTGCTCGATATGAAGATGCTTATTTGTCTCAGTATAAATATAATTATAAAACATAAGACTTGTTCTAATTCGCTTTAAATATCCAACATCTTCAACACGAAAGGGTGAAAGTGCTGTTAATTAATAATGCATGAAACAAATTTTCCAATTGATCTCATACAATACTTGAATATGGATTCTGAAAATCCAATTGTGATAAATGTCCAATCGAAAATTAATAAGTTACATTCGAAATTTTTAACCCATAAGTCCAAAATAATACAACCCATTTTTTTAAAAAAAGGCAAAACTTGATCATAATTGAAATAGATTTTTTTCAATTTTATCAATTTTCAAATTCCACGTTGTTACTTTGGAGAATATTTATATCTAGTTTTAATATTCTAAGTCAATATTTACTCTTTGAAACCATAAAAGTTTTTTAATTTTTTTTTCTTCTCATTCACTTTTTTTTCTCATGTCTCAATGCATAGGTAAACACCAAAAACTTTTGATTGTGGACTTTAAAAAATTATAAGAAATAGATGTTTAGAAAATATATATTGAGACAAATTTATTAAAAAATCCTCATAAATATGCTTTTTGATTTAGATTCTTAATAATTCATAGTCAAATTTTAATACTAAAATTCAAAGATTCTATTTGAGAAAAATATATGAAAACGATAGGAAAACTAATATTAATTTCATAAACTCAACTTTTATTTTTTAATTAATCTAAATTTAATGAATTTTAATGTTTCATAAACTCTTGCCTTGTTGAGTCGACCCAAATTTAGTCAAATCTAAAACAATATTAACGTAAATAGTCCAACCAAAAGTGATCCATGTAAATAAGTAACCCAAAGTCAACCCAAAAATAATCTCGAATGAAAATGATCTACTTTTCACCTATCTCACTAATATTCAACATATTTACTTTCGACAATCTGACGGCACATTTTCCTTGTATTTGCTTAGAACACATATTTTTTTCAATTATAAGAGTAGGCTGAAAGAAAGAAAATCATAGATGTGAATAGAATTTAAGATTCTATGATCAGAACCTACTAGGTATGATGATTTGATAATGACGATGAATAATACCGAGAAAAATTTAGACTTATTATCTTATTTTGACTGAGACAAAACTCAATTCTCAACTTAAAAACACATATTAAAATTCAAACAATTCATCGTTCAAAAAAAATAAAAGTATTCAACAATTCAACTTTACACTTATCAAGAATTTCCATTTTTTATTTTGAACACATGGAAAAGATAAAAAGTAGTTGACTAACACGGCCGTACCGTACGCATTTAGAATTTTGTTTTTCAGCAATACGGGGCTTGAACATTACACGCCCCAGTCAAGTGGAAGTCCGTATTAGGAATCATCTTAAACATTAAGTAAAAACAACATCGCGTTGAATTTATCATTTCACCAACGTTTTCATAGTGTCTTTTGGAAGAAAAAAAAATGTAGGAAAGCCAATAGAGGAATTTGGAGTAATGAAATATAATATATTTTTTATTTGGCTAATAAAATGGATACAAATTCTTAACAACCCGCTTTATATGAAATCGTTTTACGATGGGACAAGCATACTGCATATATAATTAGCCCATTTATGTAATCGATCACTTTAAAATTTTATTTGATCACTTTAATACATTAAATATACAGTATTAGCCGCATAAAGATAGTCTCATAATTAATGTGACAGTTTCAAATAAAAATTTGTGAATTCTTAAATGAGAAATCTAATGATAAAACTATTTTTATTGGCTAATTCATATAAATTTAGTGTGTGAATTTATACATATACTTGAAAAATTTGTAAATGATAGTATAATACTCTCAACTATTGCTACACTCAACTATTATTTAACCCTATATACCATCAAGTATTGGGATACTTAACCTTGTATATTCTCAACTATTTTGCTTATTGACTCAAAATGCCTCGAGAGCAACTTGTTGAAACTAATATGCATAGTATTAAAGGTTAAATATCACAATACTTACGGCCTGTTTGATAGGTTGTAATAAACAAGAATGAAAATGAAAATTAGTGTATTTTTGGTTGAATAATCTCTTGGTCATCTTAATAGCCATACTTGTCCAACTTCAATCACCTTATTTTCTTCATAAATTTCATTTCAATGTATTTCCATTGGAGGAGGTGGTATTAGATGGTAATGAAAATTTATAAACAAAAAACTTTTTTGTGATTAAAGTTTTATTACCATGGAAATGACATAGAACTTTTAATGAAATTTTACACTATAAATCATTCTCATTACCACCATTTAGTACCACTGACCAAATGGATCATAAAGAGATACAAAGTTAAGTTTAGAGTATTTTGAGTCAATGAGTAATAATATTATTTACAAACTTTTTATATACATTTGTTATGTTTAATTTTAATTGGACTGTCTGATTATCTCCTTTCATTTCTCTTTCCCACTAAATCATAGTTTAACTCTTGCATGTCTCCTCATTTACTTTTCCTACAAGTCTGGCGGCGATGGCTTTACTTTTTCATATTTTAGGGTTAAAAGTTGACGTTGAAGTCAAACAAATACATAAGCATGTTATAATCCTGATTATTATTGGAAATATGCTTCATGTTTTTGATTACTTAGGGTTGCAAATTTGCCTACATATGTTAGGTTCTGCCTACCACTATTTATGATTCATGTAACCTTATAGAGTTTCAATTTTAATTAAAAGAAATAGTAAAACCAACTTCTTATTAAGTAATATCTTTTTTATAATATATTTTTCTATTATCACTATTTAGAACTAATTATCAAATAAAATTGTGAAAATTGCATGCTAAAATTATAGGATGTCTAGTTGTTTACTTTTCAATTTGGAGAGATGTTTGAAAATCCCCTGAAGTAAGAGTGAGGTTAAATTTAGTTCTATTTGTACATGATGGGAATTGAATTTCTATAATTACAGTCAACAATACATAAAATTTTATTTTTAGGTGGTTAAATTTATCTCATTCATGATTAAAAAGATAATAAATGTTTATTTTTTTCCTACTTTTTACTATATTTCACCTAGGAGTATATTTTTTTCTTTAGAACGAAATACAATGAATTTTGGTTATTGGACGTACAAGAGCTACTTAGGGCCAAGAATAAAACGTGAGATGATTTTTCTGTAAAAATATCATCCCATGGTTTAGTTTACCCACGAGTGAGTGGAATGAATTTTTTGATCAAAACATAGTTTTTCCGCTTTTAGTGATTCAAAACAGATTCGACGATCTGATATTCATTCGATCTTGTAATTAGACTCGACTTGACCAGGACTTCAAAATGAATTTAAAATTATATAAAAATAAATGTGGATGCAAGACCATATTTTAAACCAATCCAAAACACTTGATTTGAAATCAACCCGCTGATCCAAATGAAGACCTCTAATTGGCATTGCTCTAAGATATCTAGTTCTTATAGCACTCTCAATGGTTAAGAAAAAAAAAAGTTCCGTCCTCACCAATCTCCCTCTATACTTTCCCTCTCATCCACATAAGTTTTTTGGGTGAAAGTTTTTGCTATTCAAGGTTATCCTACATGAGGAAAATATCTCACCACTCTCTCCTACATTATATTTTATCCTACCTCATTTTCTTTCTCCATCCTAAAATATTATTAGGACAAAAAAATAATTCATTAAATATTATTAAGCCAAAATACTAATACCGCAAAAAAAAAATAACAAGATTAAACTAATAATGTAAACATTGAACCACTTGAATACTAATTTTATGAAATTAGAGAGAAAAGAGAATTTTTAAAGTGTGTCAAAAATAGAAAAATAAGGTGTTTAAATATACAGAATTTATTTTTATGAATGTTGATATATTTTATTTTTAAAGTTTAAAATTCAAAAATTATGGGTCAAAAATAGAAACATAGGTGGGGCCCAAAAATTTTCCATCATTGGATGATTTTTTAGAAATATTTAATTGTTTTTGGATATTCACTGATGAGCTACATATCCACTCAAATAAAAATTTTTCCATTAGAATAGCTCTAAATACGATTGCTATCCAAAATAGTTAACATATTCAAGTATATTCAAAATCAACTAAAAATCATTTTAATTCATCAATATTAATGGGTGCACTTGAATGTATCAAAAAAGTTGGCATTACGTCGTCATTTAAATCTACAAAAATTCAAATTTTAATCGTTTTAGAAATACTCTTTTGTCTAGCATGATTGTCACACACTTATTTCCTCCATCGTACTTTTAAAAATACCATACTTTTTTTCTTGATAAATATACATATTTTATTGACTTTTAGACATCTAAGACACCTCTGATTGCAAGTTTTTCTCTTCATCATATTATTTTTTCTTGAAAACTATACATACTTTTGGAAATATCATACTCATAGTGACTTCTACATACCTTTGATTGCAAGTTATTTTGGCCATCAATATTATGTTTTCTTTCTTGATAACTACACAAACTTCTAATGAACTTTCCCTATCATTAGAAAATCATAAGTATAAATATCACTCTCTTTATGCAAATATATTTGTACACAATTTGAAAAGGAAATAGATAATGGTCTTTTCCATCTTTTTTTTTTTTACCAACATGGAACCAACTTTCGTTTCAAGATGTTGTTCGTACTCTTATGTGTCCTGCATCTAGGCCTCCTCTTTTCTAGCTTCACGCCTTGCAAATGATTGTGTACTGTACTAATGTAAGTCAATTGGTGTTCGTTTGTGCTGGACACTTACGTAAGTCGATTAGATTGGTGTGCTTTCGTATTGGACACTTATGTAAGTCGATTAGACGGGTTAATGTTGATGCTCTTTAAATATGTAAATGGTTGTGTACTAATTTTACTTTTCTGTTACTATTATCACTTTCCTTTCCAAGGCAAACCTTACTCAAGGTTTCGGTAGGGTGTGTTTGTGGTGGATGGGTAGCCAATCAACATCAATACTCCCATTGGTGTAAGGGTTCCCAATCTGCATCACTTTGTCCTCAAAAATCGTCAATGTTTTTTAATGGGCAAAGCATTTTCATTCATAAATGGCACAACCCAAGCAAGTTTGTCCTCATAATTCCTCATTGTTTAAAAAGCTAGTAACTAAAAATATTGTATAAAAGTTATATAAAATAAGTTGTGTTATCATCATTCACAAAAAAACAAAAAAAAAAAGTTGTAATATCAAATATAATACTTTTACCCAATTATTAATAATTTTTCTATCAAAATTTTGCAGTTCTTAGTAGTCAATTGTTATATTTTAGTTTATTTACAAAATAAATTTTTAATTATCATCTTATTCAGTATATCTTGCTCATATAAGTAAGTTAAATTCGATTTTTTAAACCATTGCGAAAGGCAACTATTGTAAATTCTCCCTTGACTCTGTATAGAGATGATTTTGCTCGCGTACAAAAACTTTAAAAGTAAGAACACAATATAACCAGAAGGCAAGTCAATCAAATGCAAAATATAAACTCATTGAAGCTTGGAGAAATTAGACTAGACAGTTGATTACATAGAACAGAGATATCTCCATGTTGAATGCATCAATGCAAAAGAACAACATACACGCCTCGAGTATGCTCGACAATATTTTCTAAACAAGAATCGACCGAGCTTATTTTCGAGTTGTTTGAGGCATGAAAATTGATAGTTATGTTTGAGTTTGCTAGAGATTCAACTACATTTGCTAGATGCCCAATGGAAACAAGGAAAAGGTAGGGAATTTAGATGTAAAACAATTTATTCCCATAATATAAATAGTTTAAACTCCATAAAAGTACAATAACAACACACATCTCACCGGTAAAACGATCATAAGTAACAACACAAATAGATGATTACCGCACAAGATCTTCCTCGAACTCGCAGTTTCGTATTTATTGTCGTTAATCATGTCTTCATACGTTTTGAGGATACTGGATACCTCTGGTTTACTCCTGTAGATAGAAAGAAAAGAGGTAATATTATGGTTTTAGACGAATGTATTAGTCAAACAATGGAAGAATGTCATTCTACGAAAACAATGGCCTTCGATTAGATCTAGATAATGAGCTAGTTTGACAGTGAAGCTATATTTGAAATTGGGTGCACACATGGAATGCATCCAACAGGTCAGTTGGTGGTCAACATGTCCTCTTGAATTTATTGTTAAGTTTGCAGAACATTGCTAAATGTTCAAAAATGATAGAGCACAATTCTTGCCGTATTAGACATTTAAAACATACATATATAGGAGAATAAGGTTTTCTTTTATGAATGGTGATTGTCATTGTCCACATAGGAACAAGCGTACCAAATCTCTCTTGAATTGAAAAGGGTAAAGAGGTAGAATGTAACAGGTAAATGTGAGGTCTACATCTTATTTGAATAAAAAACAGGGCTTGAAAGGCAGAGCAAAACATAATCAGTATTTGACAGGAAATTTTGGAGAGTGTAGGTAGGGAAGAAAAAGTGCTGAATCAACCCACTCATTTAGCAAGCAAACGGGGAAAAGAAGATGAAAGGGAGATTCAATGACCCAATTTGCTTTCCCTTGAAGAGCAAGCTTAATTTCTGTTGTGTCAAGTCCCAAATCTCCTTATGAAGGAGATGAGTTTGATCATATCATTGCACATGCCATGTCTTGCACTTTGGAGAAGGAGGATGTGAGTGCAATGGCTTATGAGAAGTTGAGGTTTGGATCACTCCATGAAGTGATCAAGGGAGATGTTTTAGAGTACCTTGGACAAGGAAAAGGATGCATTGAACAAGACAAGAAGGTGCTCATTGAAGGCTTTGGTCCATGCCTTGAACGAGGCAAGGAGAATGAAGCAAAGTGCCTTAAACGAGGCAAGGAAAATGAAGCAAAGTGGCTTGAATGAGGCAATGACGCACGGAAGGCAGAGAATGCCCAGGAGATGCTGCTCGTTCGAGTGTCCATAGCAAATGCAGGTTTCTGGAATTTGGCCTATACTTAGGAGCTTGCTTGTACTTGCCTTAGGGCTTCTCTAATGCATTGTGGGTTATATAAAGACCTAAATCATATTAGAGAGATGAAGAGGGAGGCCAATACATTGGGAGTAACTAGGGTTTGACCCAAGAGTTTCTTCTTCATTTTATTAGATTTTGAGGATGATCTCCATTTAAGGTGAGATCTTTATCTTGAGAGCTTGTTCTTAAGAGTGTGAGGGTTTAATTCATTGATGTATAATTAAGTTCATTAATGATATTAAACATTGTTTGGGGAGAGGTAAGATACCTCATAATCTTGTTTGCCTCCTTTGACTTGTGCTATGTTTTTTCTTGTTGTTTTCGCATCTTGTTCTTCATCAAACACTCTTAAACGCTTTCATTTCACTGTCCTCTATCAGTGTTACTCTATTCCCCCTACCGCTTTGATAAGTGGAACGGGTATGGGGAAATCAAGTTCAGATGAGTTCTAGGATCATACGTTCATGTAAACTCAATTTCCTAATAATATATATGTTCTGGGTTCATTTCATCTGATTCCACTTCACATTTCAGGAAGGATATGACTTTGGTCTATACGAATTTACAAGGACTACAAGGAGATATAGTAGAGATCGAAATTAGCTATTACCATTCAAACTAGTATCGATAGACTAAGCAATGAACATTCAAAAATTAAGCTACCACAAATGTGTCGGTCACTGGATGAGAACGATGAAGCTTTATAAAATGAAGCAATGAGTCTTATCAAAATACCATACAGTCAACAGTCACCGAAATTTCAAAAATCAACATACCTCATCGTCATCACTGCCTCCATCTTCTTTGTTCTTCTTAAGGCGGGTAGTACCTCCTTCCTTGCTGATAGGAAGTTTCATGGCACCAAACGGTGTGTCAACATCAATATTTCCTTTCATACTGTAACCAGTCCCTCTTCCTCTGATCATATCCCAGAGTGCAGATCCAAAGTCCTTTGGCCTGAATGTGATCGGAAGATCTAAATAGCTGATACCATTTTTAGCCAAAGTTCCAGATTTTTCGAGATCAGCACCTCCGATGCTCACATCACCTAGCCAAACCTCATAGTCCAAATCCTTAAGACCCAAGTCAAAGTCATTCTTATTCTCTATTTTGAGATGAAGTGTAGCAACAGTTTCTTCAAAAGAGAACCTCTCAAACTTAATTTTCTCCACATCAATGTCGGGCTTGTAGGGTATAGGGATCTCTCCGGTTTTCTCTAGGGGGATAGTGATCCTACCAAAAACAGGAACGTCTATGATAAGATCAACCTTAACCCTGTAGGGGATAATGCTTCCAGGCTTAATGTCATGGTAAGTCTCTTTGATGTCATCATACACCAGATTGACTGGTATCTTGACAGTCTCCGAGCCATGAGCATGAATAGTTCCAGCATCAGGAATCAGTCCAGATACCAACTTCCGTCCATCACTGTCAATACAGTAATTTATGTCGATAAGAGGAATTGGAACGGGATTGGGATTTTTGACAAGAACATCGACAACAATCTCTGCCTTATGAAGGTTAATGTGAGGAATATGAATTCCGCTAACATCAGCAGTAGGCTTGCCAAATCCAATTACACCCTCTATCTTCTCACCAACATCATGAATGAAATCTTTCACTTTCTCTATGAATCCACCTTTCTCTTCCTCTTCTTCTTTCTCAGAATCTTTCGCTTTATAAACCCTTTCAACTAACTCTGGGTTATCTTCTGATGCCATATCCAACAGCAATGAACTTAAACTGCAAAAGTAAATCATTTAATAATTCAAAACTATAATAACTAAAAAATCATTTGACAGACCAAATTCTCAAAAACATCAGTTTACAATAAGATGGGAACCAAAGACGTTATCTTCTATAGTGGAAAATCCAAACAGTCCATTTGGTATTCAATAATAAATGGTGGGAGTGGTAATGAAAAGTCAGTGTAATAATTTTGGTAGTATTATCTCTTAACAAGCTTAATGATCATTTTTATTTTCATTCAACAATCTCATTTTATTTTAATTAATCAGAAATTAAAATTGATATTTAAAATTAAATTTGTATGAAGCATATATGATCGATAATTCTTTCCCATCAAACCCAAATGAATTGGACGATGCAAACTTCATTTCCAGACTTTCACAAATTGTGCAGACGAGAACCTTCATGTCCTGATATGAGCAATTTCATGCCCAGCGGCCAGCATTTCATACCCACCAAGTAATCGACCCGCCCCCCCGACCCGTAAATACATTCGACCCGCACATTAACCACCTCTAGCCATGATTTATCATACTACGATTAAAGTACTGTAAATCAAGATTAACTTCAAAAATCCAGATAAATCATTGATGTAAAGATCAGATCGCTCAATTTGTACTAAAATGCAAATCAGAAAAGGCAACGATCTTTCCTGACTGATCTCTTATCTGTTCATGCTAGATCAAAGCTAATGAGCATAATCAACATCCAAATCAATCACAAATTTCAAGTCAACACCATAGAAACTCTTCAACTTTCAGATTATTTACTTGCTTCAAATCCATGTAAAATGCTCTCTCACCAATCAAGGAATCACCATAAAGTTTGAATTTGTTTTTTCTGGTTCTTCAAATTACATAATTAAAATACAAATTAAATGTAGCTTTTTCAATTTTTAACCTAAAAAAAGCGTTCAAATTTCAATGATTATGATTATAATCAGAAAAATAAAGATCGACCTCGATCAAAATAAAGTAATCAAAAGATAAAAAAGAACAAAGAATTGAATTTTACAAAGGATAGGAAATCAGAAGAAAAACTTACCAGTAAAATAGAATTTGAGAAGCTGATTATCAATTTACCAATGTAGAATTGTGAGGAAGAAGACCAAAAAGCAGGTAGTATTATAAATATGATTAGACAAGCTCGCTGCACACGGTCTATCTGATGATTTATCAAAAATATAAATGCGTGTCCTAATTTCTTAGATATTTGCCGAAGTAGGGTCGGTATGGACAGGTTATCCGTTACAAGGTTAATTCAATCATTCTTGTTCAAAGTAGATCTAATGATTTGATATTCACTTGATTTTATAAATAAATTCGATTTGATTCAACTTAAAAGTTATTTAAAATCATGTAAAAATCAATATGGACACAAGACCTAATTTTGAACCGATTTAAAATACCTAATACGAAATTGATTTGATCACCCAAAAGAATACCGCTCATTAATAGTGATATTATTTTTAAAAATATTCAAATTCATAGGATATATAAAACTTGCCCATTAAAAGTAATGGGTGGTTGGTATATGAAAAATTTAGAGATAGTTAAAATTCGAACTTGAAATACCAAATATCTTTTCTATTCAACAAGACTACAATTAGTAAATGTAGTCCTCAATTATGAGTTTTGGTGTCGGTTGTTTGTAGTACCTAAGAAAGTCATAATGGAGGGAAATGTGATTTGTTTGGCTTATAAATGGCATAGTGAGGCTTGTAACAACACTCTAGGAAATGTGAGATGGTCTAAGGTCTATTCTCCTAAGATTGTGTGCATTAGACCTTCTCTTTCTAAGGTTAAATTTGGCTGTCATATCTAAACGAGTTAAACATTAAGACTTGACTTATGAACCATCGTCATCATAATGATGATATATGTTCTATGTGCGGTTTAAATTTTGAATTCATATGTCACTTATTTTTTGAATGTACTTTTAGGAAGAAATGTATGGAAAGTATGTTGGTTTGGTTGGGCTCTAATATGAAGAACACTTCATCAAACAACTTTGTCTCAAGGAAATGGAGAATAAATACAATGAAACAAAACATCTTTCTTTCCACACTTTGTACCTTTAGTTTATGCAATCCAGGAAGTAAGACATAGCGCTTTATGGCATCTCAAAGTAAATATAGTGGTCAGGTAATTAAGAAGGTTCAATTTGAAGTCAAGGAGCTTATAGATGTGATGAACATCAAGGATACTTGGTTTAAAAACCTGCTTGTTCAACCATTTAGCATTGCAATTCTAGGCTCACAGACAAGTATTTTTAGCTAAACTCGATCCATAAAAAGTGATACACTCTAATGACTGAGACAAGACAATTCTCTTTATATTCTTTAGGGGTAGGCTAATGGATCCTTACAAATGAAAAGGAGGTAAGAGGGGAGAGGCAATAATTTTTTTCCCGTAAATGAAAAAAGTCAAACTCCGCATATAAGGATGAAAGAAAAAACTTTTAACCATTTGGTTAACACATGTTTCTCCTCTCTATATGTTAGTTCATAACACATTCAACAAGTTAAACTTGTTCAAGAGCTTACCTCAACAATGAAATAATTTTACGGTCCGTAGAGTAGTTGGTATTAAATAGCGGAAATGATAATGAAAATTTAGGGTAATTTTGGTGGGAACATCCCTTGACAAGTTTAGTGGTTATGTACTTATGTTTGTTTTACGTCAATCATCTTATTTTGAGATGTGGAAAAAATTAGGAAAAATTAACTAAAATAATCCAACCTTTTCATGATTTTTTTATAATAATCCCACATATTGATTAACCATAAATAATTCCAATTTCGAATGGTGTTTTCCTACAACAAACCTAGAAACCAAATGACTTGATATAGCAAGTTTTATTTTTTTTTTTTAAAAAGATAAATTAAAATAAAATATTGAAAAAAATGTTAAAAAATTTTCTAATTTATTTTATTATTCAAAATTTTTTATGTAAATTTTCAAAATTTTTCTCTAATTTTACATTATTTTTCAGTTTTTTTTTGAATTACTTACTATGGTCATTGGGTTACCGAAGTTTACTCTAGGCAAATACTCCTTAAAATTGGGATTATTCATGGTTAATCAATAAGTGAGATTATTGTAGGAAAATCATGAAAAACTTAGATTAATCTAGGTAATTTTTCCAAAAAATTATGAATAAAAAACTTTATTGATCAATTTTTTATTATCATAGAAATGACATAATACATTTCATACATTTTAAATTATTCTCATTACCATCATTTAATACCAACAACCAAACGAATCATTATTGTAATATTATAAGAAAGTCACTACATTGTATACTTTTAATTAAAGGTAAAGGACACTTTCAGTATCCCGCACAAGGCAGGATTCGGGTGGGGGGTTTTATTTTTTCTAAAAGATGCGGACAAATTATACCCGTTTCCCCAAGGAGGGAGTAAAGAGAGATGCGCACAGTCAAGAAACCCCTCAATTAATACCTGCTCTTAGTTCGTAGGAGTCAAACTGCAAACCTTCTACTCTACATACAAATGCTCTATCCATTAAACCACAATCGTTTTTAATCAAATTGATACATGCATTGTATGCTCTATCCGTTGTATGCTTTTATTTAAATTGTATGCTTTTAATTCTTTCATTTTTATCGTTTTCCCCTTCGGTATCAAATTAAAGGGCAAGAGAAAGATAGAGCTTTAATTTTCATAAGAGTTCCATTTTATTCAATTTTCTTTTCATCCCCTAAAAATGACATTATTGTAGCATCTCTCGAGATTCACGCAAAGAGCTTTGATGTTTGATAAATGATTTTTATATTGACTTAATAATTAACTTTTTTACTTTTGGCTTTTTAATTGGACAAGCAAAAAATAAATAAATGACTTTTAAACCTGTTGAAAATTTGATATTTAAGCGAAATCAGAAAGTTATTAGGACGAGCATTTTACCTTGGTTTATTGACTTTTCATCTATTTTTTCTCTAATAAACCTCCAACAGTCAACAAATATTTTTTATTAAACACCTTCATAATAGTTTGCTTAAAAAACTAACTTAAACAATTTACCAACCAATACTTCTACCAACCATTAAATGATATCTTGAAGCGTTTCTCTGTCTATCATGAATGAACAAATGATGTTGATGATAAAGAAGATGAACAATAAAAGACTAACTTTTGAAAATATTATTGTAAATGATTGAATATAATCTAACTAATGTTTCTTTTAATTTTTACAATATCATCTATTGAAAAAATGATGATCGAGTTGGATGATGAACATCAAATTATTTGACAATAATAATTTGGAGATAGGTAATGAAAATTGTACTTTGTATAGTTAAAAAACCTACTTATTAGTTAATATGTCTCGTGCTCAATTAAAAATTAAAAAATTTTATTTTTACACTCTTGAATAATAAAAATCTCACATTTTAATTAATATAAAAAAATTTCACCTTTATACTCCATTGACACATATGTCATGTAATAACAAGAAGACATTTAGATGCAACTACAAAAGTTTAAAGATGCGATAACCTTAAAAATGTTTAAAGATGCAACAAACAGCCAAGAAAAAGTACTTTATATGAATAAGTGATAAGATCATAGGAGTATAAAGGAGAAACTTTAAATTATATTCTGAAAGGGTAAATGTAAGATTTTTTTAATTTTAATTTTCCTAATTAAAACACCTACTTATTAAATTATGTCATTAAAAGTCTAACTTTAGTTTAAACACATCCTTAATAATTGCCTCATTTTTATTTTAGAATGTCCCGATAATTTGTCATATTTGTTTTTGAACATAACCCTACTGTTTTTTACTCTCTATATTCACTCACTTATTCTAAATATCTCAGTACTTTAATCTCTATATTCACTCAATTATTCTAAATATCTTACTATTTAATCCACTATATCTAGATCCTTAATCACCGTGCCTTTTACAAAATTTAACAAATTAATTGAGACACTAAGACCATGCGATAAACACAGAGGAGTAAGAAAATTTTATGTGTAAGACAATTTATCAAAAAAATGAATAAAATAGTATAAGTTTCAACTTTATTCCAAAGGTAAACGTGAAATTCCCAAACCTGAGGTTTGGGGCTGTTCGCAGTTAGTAACTGCGAAAAGCTATTTTGTCTTTTTTGAACTATTCGCAGTTACTAACTGCGAACAGCTATTTGACCTTTTTTGTGGAGCATGATGTTCGGAGTTAGTATAGTTACTAACTGCGAACAGGTCAAAACAGGTCAAAAAGCTGTTCGCAGTTAGTAACTGCAAATAGCTATTTTGTCTTTTTTGACCTGTTCGCAGTTACTAACTGCGAATAGCCCCAAACCTCAGATTTGAGAATTTCACGCTTACTTTTGGAATAAAGTTGAAACTTATATTATTTTGTTTATTTTTTTAATAAACTGTCTTATACATTTCAAATTTTCGAAGAGTAACACTCCCAACCTATGTACATGAAGTACCTTTTTTCGGGTTTTAATACTTGCAATGTGGAGTAACAAAACTCCGTTGATTTCAAATCAAATATTTCGGATAGATTCAAAATCGAATTTTGTGTTCATGTTGAGTTTTACATAATTGCAAATTCATTTTAAAGTCGGGTCAATTCGTATTCGGTTACAACACCACGTAAGTTTTAAATCGTCGAGTTTGTTTTAAACACCTGCAGATAAAATGGTCAAGCATTCAAAACATCAAAAACCAAGAATTAAAAACTCACATTATTTTCAAGAGCAGAGGCATCACTTGTTCAAAGGGATGAATTTCTTTTGCATCATACTCCCCAGTCCCTGGTAAATGTTTTAATAGAAAGTACAAAAATACAATGACATATGTGTGTCATTACTATAAGAAACACTTGAACAAAATATACAGAAAATTTTCCAGTATGTTTATGTCCATAATGCAGCATTGAAGCTTACATGCTCCATATCAATTCTAGACCGATATGCGATATTCCACATTTCCTTGTTCGAGAGCAGGATCGGTACAAGCTCAACCTACATAATCCTTCAAAATTTGTCTCAAGTGTTCTTCTTGTTCGACACTACCTTCAAGTTTTTGCCACTGCAATGAATCGGAAAATGCATCAGATCGATAATTCATAAACAGGAAACTTGATTATGTGACCAATACGTGCAAATGATTTTGGAGTAGCATTACTACACTTCAAGATCAAGATACGAATTCCACTTGTTAGGACGGGATTGAAGAAATAGCTTTCCAAAATTCCAACATTAGATAAAAATTTAAGAAAGAAGACATTGGCTACTATTAGAGTATATATCCTGGAGCCTCAACCAAAAGCTTAAGTTAATGGTTGAGGCCTCACGAGAACACTTTGGGCTAGAAGTGTAGATGTGACACATGCTCTTCTCATACCTAGTGCTTAATGTTCCACTTTACATGAGGGGTGGTTGAGATTCTAACCCGTGACCACTTGTCATGTTGGCTTCTAATATCATGTCAAAGGACCATCTCAACCAAAAGTTTAAGCTGATAGTTGAGGCCCTAATAATGATTTTATACTCTATCACGTCCTCCAGCAAAATGTAGCCATGTAGGTATATGAAACTCGATTTGCTTTTACATTTTATAGAAAGAAAATATGAAAGTAGTGTAAGGCAATGGCACTATGATCAAGAAATTCAGTGGTAATGCTGGAAACACCCTTCAAGTAAGGGGAAGAGGGAATTAATCTTTCAGGTAGTTAATGACAAATATTCAAGGGTATGGCTGGAGATACCCTACAAGGATTTGAAGTCTCTTTTACCTAATATTTTGTGACTTACTACTACAGGTCTATGGCCATAGTTCAGGATAGGTTTACTGTGATTCAAAAGAAAAAGCTTCCTCAATGAAAAATTCTCCAATTTCTGAGCATATAAACGGTATTTATAATACCCCGTTTTGTAGCCGGTGCTTATGGCAGGAATGGTTATAAATTTTTAGCCTAAACCATTCCCATGAAAATGAAACTCCATCCCCAAACTAGTGTTTTTCTACATAAATATTCATTACCACTTAATACCACCTTCCTAAATAATAATGGATAGTTATAAATTTTATGATAAAATGTTTGCGGACACACACGCATAACCATGGAGGCTGTAACATGGCTTTCCCTACAAAATTAGATCAAGAATTTATTACCATTACTCCACTATCACCATTTAGTACCAGTGACCACATGAGGAATTCAAATAGAGTGAACTATATAGAGTGAAATCATGTACTCCTGCCTAGAGTTTCACCATAGAAATGGAATTTATACTTTAAATTAACTGGGTGAAAACAAAATTCAGATGGAGATGTACAAGACCGCCACATTTCTCGATCAAGAATCTTGGAAGAAAATGTCCTCGGATCATCAAACTAGCATCGTAAAGTTCTACAGTTAATATTGTCTAAAGAAAAAGATTGACAAAGTCCTGTTTCACATCTCTCAAATCATTTGGCTTCCACTATACATGTAGCGGCAAAGTTGTGAGCTCGAGTTTCATGAAAAATCTATTTCATATTTCAAATACTACGTGTTCAGTTAGTGATAGTAATTCAAGACATGGAATGACAACCAAGCTAGCACTATCAATGGACAGTTCTCCCACATTGAATAGATCAAAATGCTTTTCAATTTATATCAAAGTGGGTTTTTCTTATTCTTCTCAATGATTGAATTGGATCCCTTAACCATAAACGCAATTTACTTTGTTAAACGGTCTTCGGTTACTAATACTAATAGACTTTCCTTTTTGACTTAAGACCGTAAAAAATGAAGATGCCTTAAGTTTATTCCATAATAGATTCTATGTGATGTGTCGTTACTTACACCTATAATGGCTATACTCAACTTATAGATGAAGATCGTGACTGCTAACAACTCAGCTAATTTCTTTACCAAGTGTGTTCCGCTTAGCAAATTTAAACAATTCTTAGACTTGCTAAATATTGATTACTACGTGATGTCGTAGGCCCTTAGGGGCGGTGTTGGGAAGCTCCTGTTATAGGCATGATGAACTTGAGGTGGAGTTTGCCCTGGGCTTGTGATGCACGTGGAGCATTATGAATTGTTATACTTGGAGAAGAGTATGTGATGAGTCTTGGTTGGAGACCTGTCGAGATGAGTCTTAGTTGGAGACTTATCGGGACATATGGCTAATGCATGAGTCTTGCATCGGGTTTGGCTTGAGATATTTCATTGTGTTGACGGACTTGTTTGCTGACTACGTGTTCTCATCAAGGTGGAGATTGTTGTTAATGGTGACTCAAACAAGTAGTTTTGCCATGGTTGAAGATGAATCATGAAAGCTGGAATTTGCAAGCATTCCAGTGGCAAAAGCCAAATCCGTTTTTGGTGGGCCAAAGAAAAAGCAGAGTCGTTGATAGGGGCTGTGATTGAAAGGAATTTTCCAAAGGATAAAGCTGAGTCGGCGTCCATGGCCTGTGGAGCACACCCGACTCGCCTGTAGGTTCTGTTTTCTTGGAGTTTTTGTCAGACAATGAAGTCGATTCGGTGGTTGTGTGGGTGTGAAGTGCAGCCGACTCGGCAGCGGTTGCATTTTGCACGGGAGCAGTTTTCTTTTCAAGTTTGGCCAATTATTTGCATTTTCTTAGAGCCCAAGTTTCTTTTTTATGAGGATTAATAAAAATACTTCTCTCGATTAGGGCTAGGGTTCTTGGTAGAGAAAAGTGAGCCATTACAAAACTTGATTCATCTTTGTAAATCGTTCCGTTCATAGTGAAATTGTTCGTTCTCGGTGCCGGTGCATGGTGAACCATGTTAAATCTCAGGCGTTTTTTCTTATTGTTTGCATTGAATTTCTTATTGTTTTATTATTATTTTCGATATTTGCTTCCGCTTCACACAACAGCGGCAAAGTTGTGAGCTCGAGTTTCATGAAAAATCTATTTCAAATTTCAAATACTATAGTGTTTAGTTAGTGATAGTAATTCAAGACATGGAATGACAACCAATCTAGCACTATCAATGGAGATTTCTCCCACATTGAATAGTTCAAAATGCTTGCCAATTTATATCAAAGTGGGTTTTCCTTATTCTTCTCAATGATTGCATTGGATCCCTTAACCATAAATGCAACCCCCTTTGTTAAACGACCTTCAGTTACTATACTAAAAGACTTTCCTTTTTTACTTAAGACCGTAAAGAAATGAAGACGCCTTAAGTTTATTCCATCATAGATTCTAGCGATGTGTCGTTACTTACACCTATAATGTTTATACTCAACTTCTTTGCAAACATTACTTCAAGATGAATATATGTCAAAGAGTTGAATAGAAAAGGAAAATTCTTTAAGAAGACTCACTTCTTGATGAGAAACTGATACAATATCCCAGCCAGAAGCAGAGATATATCGCCGTTTTAGCACAGTATGCCCAAGAGGAACCCCTGAAATTTCTAGAATATTAGGCAGCCTCAGAAGAAATCATGTTAACATATGATACAAAGATGATAATATTTACCTAAATTTCTAGAGAAATGAGTAGGTCCATCGATTTCAAGAGCAACTTTTTTGTCAATCAAGGCTGCATCTATTGTGTACGCGTCCAAGGCATACTCTCTCACCCATTCTAGCCCGGTGCTGTAAAGTAGACGGGCAACTTCTTTTTGGAATGATGACGTAACTTTTTGGTTGAATCTCCTGGTTCTCCCTGCACGGGCAATAATCTCCTCGACATCACTCCTTAAAGCCAGCTGTAGATGAGAGTACTCAACCTTCAAGCAATGATTCGCCAAATAGACCTGAGAAGCAAACATGACATCCTCTCTATACTGATCTGTAATTCTCTCTTCCTCACAATTTTGCAGGGTCTTCCACACATTGAAAAAGAAATTACGGTTCATCTCACCAAGAGCAGCATAAGACCAAGCTATATTTCCGAGCTGATCCCGATTGAATCTAAGGATAACAGGATCCAAACCTTCAGAATCTGCAACTATAATCTCACCATCACTTGATGAATCCTTATTTGAACGACATTGAAACTGGTTTTGATCCTTAAATACATTGTCCAAGGCGTCAAGCAAACAATTAGCTGGTTCATTTAAGAAAGCAAAAGCCCATAGCAATTGAGCAAGCTCTTGCGGACAAAAAGTATGAATTATCTCAGAAGCCCTCTTAGACAACTCTACAAAGAGGTCTGGAGCAGAGTGCCTCATCGAGGCAAATGCACCAGCAACATTAGCAACATTCTGAGAATTGAATTCATCAACTTTGGTCATTGCAATCTCAGCAACTCTATCCATTTCCGTCATGTACAGAAGGTCGCCTCCAATCTTAGACAATGCCCAAGCAATATTTGAGATACCTTGGGCTGAGAACTCAGGCAGTGCAGTCATTGCAATACCGACAAGCATAGACATATCCCTTTGACGGGCAAAAGCCAGCCTTCGAGTTTCCATCATCGAAACTTTCTCCATGTTCTTTGCGATCCGATGAATTGCTGTAGCAAGATTCAAAGGAGTGACAGGAGAAGGGCTCAACCCTTTTCCAACAGAAACAATCATCTCTGAAACCACCTCCAACACTTCTTCAGCTGTCTGGGCATCTACAATCATCCTGTTTAAGTTAACCTCCTTTCTGCGGTCAGATGGCTGACCACTAAACTGTGACAATCTCTGAACGAACGTCTCCATTGTTTCCTTCTTCTTTTCCTCAAACATCCCATCTCCAAGCATTCCAACCGCCTTACGTATGTGATCCATGTTATCTAATCGACTAATATTATCCATTTCAATTTCATCATCAGTATCAAAATCAAAGTCCTCATCATCTACCTTAACTTTCTTATCTACTATACTCTTATTCTTCTTATTCTTGCTCTTCTTTTTCGCCTTCCGGCTTACCATATTCTCCATAACTCGGGTCATTCCCCTATCATCAATGGATTTCAATGCAACTTTCCTAGCCCTCACACACCAATCCATACCATCTGTATCTGCTAATAACCTAGATTTTTCTAGTTTCTTCTTTTTTATGGGATCTGAACTTAAAGGCCGGCGCTTACCTAAAAATTCCAATTTCCAATCATCCACTTGAGGTTCTTGTTGCTTACCATCTACAGCCTTAACAGAAAAACTACCAATTTTGCCATAATTCTCACAATTCCTCAGAAAACACCGAAATTCCAGCTTTCTTTCCAAAACCCCATTTGTAATTCTGCCTAATGAAAACTTTAAACTGGATTTATCATTAATAATGAAGGGTTTCAAACAAGCTTCACCTAATAATGCACTTGATAATACTTCCATTATTGCTTATTATTCCTATCTTCTCTACTTCATCCAAACAGTGTTGAGAATTTGAACTGAAAATGGAAGTCTAATAATAAAATAAAATAAATAAATATATATAAGTTCCCTTCCCAGAACCAGCAAGTTCATTAGTAAATGTAGTCTGTGTAGCGATGAACAATTACAATAAAGATAGAGAAAGAGATATGACTGAAAACTTACAGGACAGTAGTATCTTCAAATCTTTGTCCGAAGAATGGAGAAAAAGCAAGCGTAATTTTATCCCTGAATTCCACTTCTCAACGGCGAAACTAGATAGAAGAGGAAAAATGGAGGAGCAGGAACAAGATATGAGTTTGCTCTTCACAACCTTGTGCTATTAGCGACTCCTTTGTTTTACTCCAACGACCACAAACGCCGTAAAAAAAATCATACGTCATTGTAACCAATTTTTACGTTGTTTATCATTCTATAGTATCATAAATTATTTATATTAAAAAGTTTGAAAAATTTTGAATGTGAGGCTTTGTCAAATAAAATTTATTTATTGGCTGAAAAAATGACATGTTATTTGATCTTGACCAATATATACTACATAATACATTCTATAATATACGGTTAACAATTTTTAAAATTACAGAGTTAAAATTATACATATAAGTGACTTAACTGTTAAACTTGAGTGTTTCTACTGTATAAATTATCTAGCTTAATTATTTTTAATATCATATGCCTATAAATGTCGATGTTTAAAAAATTGTGCATTACACGAGTTTCTACACTAATTTTATATATATTACAGCTATTATACGAGAAAAAAACATAGTTATGTGAGATACTATTTTATTCATATTGTCGGATATTTTCATAAATATAAATTTTAATAATTTTTTGTTGTATATAATTCTAGATATAAACAATCGGACAAATGCATTAAACTGGGTAAAATGGTGTTTGGATGCAAGTAAAAAAATCTAATAAAGATTTTTCACTAGTGGAAAAAGGCTTATATGATGCGGTTTTATCCCTGTTATATGCTACAGTTTTGACCTGCAGCACTTGTGATAGCAACATATGACACAATATTATATGTTGCGGTTCAAAACCGCAGCATATAGTCCATATATATATTTTTTTTCATTTTATACTAATTCGCTACTAAATATTAATAACTATATACATAATAATTATAACACTAATAATCATTTAATATTTCACCAATCACCTTCCAAATTAATCATCATATATATATATATATATATATATATATATATATATATATATATATATATATATATATTTACAATCTACTAATACCTTACGTAAAAATTCAGTTGAAATGCGACGATCTAACTTATCCTTTATTTCATCGATAATTTGATGTATGTCAAGGAACGCAATTCAATTCTGTACTTACACAAAACATGTACATAACATAAGAAATTTGTTGTGCATACCAAGTTTAATATTACAACAAAAATAATATGCATTAAACTTTAAGAATCATACTTATACAATCTACTACAATTTGCAACCAAATACAACACAATTTCAATATGCCTTAAACTATAAAATTCATACTTATACATGCACAATATTATAATTCTTACTTATATCATATATCCATTAACTAGTAAAATTACCAATATTCCAAATGAGATTCACATATCCCCTCTATTGCCTTGGAAACCACTTCATCTACCATCGTACTTTTCATTTTTCTATCATCTACTTGACTAATTCAATATTGTGGTTGTTGTAAGGAATTCCTGCTAATTTTAGCACCTATTATGTCTAGAAAGTTGATCTTTTACTTGTTGTCATATTTGTATTTATGCTTTTGTTTAAGTTTGTTGCAGATGAAGCTTGCAAGAAATTTGATTTCCCCGGATTTTATTTTTGGTTATTTTTTCATGTTTTTCTTTTCAAAATGAATTTTACGTTTGTTAAATTGAATACTACCAGTTTAGCTGAATACAAGTTTCAATGAATATATTAATTCTAAGTTTTTGGATGAAATAATCCGTAAACTATAAACAATACATCTTTAAACTTGAGATGATTTGCACTACAACAACTAGTCTTGTAGAAATCTTTAAAGTTTCATATGAATGGAAATAGGGGGGGATCCAGAAAATAAAACAAGGGATATTGATAATTTTTTCTAAAAATAAATATTATACTCCCTCCTATTCACTCAATGTTTGACTTTTCACTATTTTTTAAGGGGTCAACTAGGACCACATGTGAAAGAAAAAAGTATAGTGTTTTTTAAATTTTTATAGGTTGTAAAGTGGGGTTAATATGTATAAAGGTGTGAAAAAGCTAAGTTTAGTAGAAGTAAATTAGTAAAAGTAATATATCCAAAATAGAAATAGGACTAATAGGATGACTTAACCAAATAAGAAAATAAGACACTTATGATGAATAGGAGGGAGTATGATACTAACAAGTCGAAAATTTTAAACAATGTACTAGGTGGAGTAGTATAACAACAATCAATTATAACAGATAGCGTATGGGGAAGGATCGAGCATGTCAAACCATACCACTTTTATGAAATTCCTAAAATTTTACCCTTTTGCTAGATTTTCCAGTAATATAACCTATGCTACTATTAAATACTGACTCGGTTATAGTTGGTTTTCTCCTTTTACAAATGTCATAGAGACTAAGGAGTTAAATATAGTGTGTAGAAGTAGTGAGGGTATTTAAAATTAAAATAGATAATATAAATAATAAAAGTGATAAGTCATATCTAAAACAAACTAAAATAACAATAGAACAAATTCATTTAAAACGAAGTAAAAATAAAAAAAAAATCATTTTAAAACTTAAACTATCACTTTATATAAACACAGGTATTATATATTTCATACTTGTGCAATTTTATTAATCAAACCACAAGTTAATATCATAAACATCAAGTTTAAGCACATATATCAATATCAACAACAAAAATAATCAAAGCACCAAATAATACACATAACATCACTTTGAACAATTTCAAAACATATTTGATATGACACATTTGACATTACATGTTGTTTATACGATGCTTAAAAGTTAAAACTCATTTACTTGAAAAAAAAACTTTTTACACACTAAATTAGACACTGCAATTAGAGTCGTTTATTTAGGTCATAAGATTGATTTCAAATTAAGTATTTTAGGTTGGTTTAAAATCGAGTCTTATCTCCACATTGATTTTTATATAATTTTAAATTTTAAATTCATTTTAAAATCAGGTCAAGTCAAATTCAGTTATAAGATTGAATGAATATCGGATCGTCGGATTTGTTTTGAACACCTCTATCTGTAATAATGATTTTCATATAAATTTTTGAGGAGATCTTAATAAATAACGGTCATTTATAAAGTTAACATATCATTCTCATGTGGTAGGATTTGATAGGGGGAGAGTTTTATGATTTTAATTTATTTTTTTTTGTTTTGTTTATTTTATTATTATTATTTGGGAAATTCCACGTAGTAGCACTTTCATGAAATGCCAGTTGTAGCACTTTTGTAATATTTTTCCACATAGTAGCATTCCGTTTATGCCTTATCCAACTGCCGTAGCATTTTTCGTTAAATTGTTGTCAATTTTCGTTAAATTTACCATTTTGACGCGTCTACCTTTGTTAAGCATTGTTTATTGTCTATATAATTTGCCCTAAACATTTGAGAGCGTTGATAAATTAAATGGTGAATTACACGTCAAAATGGTAAATTAAACATTTGAGAGCATTAAAATGGTTTAGGGCAAATTATAAAGACAACGACCAACACGATATAAACGTCAAAATGGTGGATTAAATGAAAATTGACAAGAGTTTAACGGAAAATGCTACGGTAGTTAGATAAGGCATAAATTGTATTTTACATGTGGAAAAATCTTACAAAAATTCTACCACTAACATTTCATAAAAGTTTAATGCTAACATGTGAAATTTATTTTATTATTTTTTTTTTCGGTGATTGTAAATTATTCTAGGAAAAGATTGAGAAAATTATTTGTGAAATCAAAACAGAAAACACGTCTTTTGGGACGATGAAATGAGAAAGTAACGGTCATACACACAAATCAAAATCTTGAGTTTTCACCAAATTTCGTGATTCTCGTATGAGGCAGACTTGAAGAAATTACATACTCCTTCAACAAGATAATCAATGGAGAATCGGGAAGACTTGAAATCAATCCTTCCATATCTTCCATTGAAGCTAGAATCCTCAACACTTGCATGGCCACACCAAGTAATTGAAGCCCTAAAATCATTGTCTCAAGGGCCAAGTCATAGTCGAGTTGATTCAGGAGAAGTCCTCTTCCTCGCCATTTCCGATCTTAGAAACTCTCTTTCGCTTTCCCCTCACCTCTTAGCTCCCTCCGCGGCGGATGGATATGCCCTCTTCTTCGATGAGGTTTTTTTTTTTTGTCATTTCTTATTTTCCATTGCTTTTTTTTTTTGGCTGAAATATTGACCGATTTGAATCTGCATATATAAAAGTAATATTGTGGTGGTATACTGGTTTAAATTTTTATCTTTGTGTTGCATAAACATATATTCTGCTTATGCTAGGCTAATTTTACTTGGTGAGAAGGAATTTTCATTGTTTTGGTGGGATTTGGTAGTATGACTCGTTTGGTTAACATTCTAATTTTAATTGACACAAGAAGTAATTTTTTCTAGAAAACAACTTCTCTCATAAAATATTTACGAAATTGATTTTTGTGTTTGACAGCACCTTGAAAATTATAATTGACTCATGAATTTTAGTTACCAAGGGTACCATAGTGATTAAATTCCTGTAGAAATTAACTTTCGTTGAAATCTTAAATTCTTATGTTAATTGATAACCAAACACAATCCATTTTGGCATTTCCTTGGAAGTTTAAATTCCTAGCTAGTTAGTTTCAACCAAACAACACAATATTATTTTTGATTTATGTGATGGTTTTCACAAACTTTTAGGATTGATTAGCTCAAATAATATACGATTTTGACAAGGGTGGAATCAAGGAAATATACTGGAAGAGATTTCGTACAAAATATTGAATATTATAAATAAATTTGAAGAATAATCCATGTAGACGACCCCCAAAAATGATCTATTGTTTCAAGTAGCCAACCCCAATCTTTTGGGATTGATGCTCTGACACTGTTGTTTTTGTTATTGTTGTTATATGTGATTTGAGCTTTAATTTGTTCCAAATAAATGTTTCAAAAATAAATCATTCTAAGTGGGTGTTGTCCTTGAGGATTTTGCTTTCATCCATTTGGTTGTTCTTCTAGATGAGGAACAATGTAGATTTAAGTTGGCAACCCCAATAATGGCAGGCCTTGAGTTGTGGGACTGGAAGTAATTCCTTTGATTCAGAACATATGATGTGTTTCTAGTATGTTTAATTAGTATTTATGCTAAGTAGGGTTACATGGGAAATGTTAAAACTTGAGTATAAAATGTGATTTGCTTCATTACGGGGGCACATGTGGCAGACATGATCACATGTTAGATGCGACTTGTTTGGACACGACTACCTTGTAATGTCTTTTGATGCCTTATATTTTGATGTAGAACCTGCACCACTCAGGGCGAAAGAAGGAATTTAAAGAAGAGCCTTGTAGCTGATACGTTTGCAAAAAGTTATAGTGACCATAAACACAATAATTGTATAAATACAAGGTAAAATTGGAAGTTTATGTGTATAAATTGAAAAATTCTATAATTTGGGATTTAAAAAGTTGGGAGGCTACAAAGCTGCCAATAAGGGTGCGTGAATGTTATATAAGACAAGGACTTTGTTAAATCAATACTTTGTTTACAATACTATTACAAAAATAAAATTTGTGTAGCATGAAGCCATGAAGCATAGTGCAAAACTAAGATCGATAGTATTGTATCACCCGCGTTGTAAATCTTGTCAAATTTACTAAATTGATAGTACTGTGTCACGGAATTTCTCATGATTTTGGTATGAGAAATTTTGCACAATGGCATGAAGATTCAAACTGTAAATGGCATTAATTCTACTACTTTGATCACTAGATTTTGTGATATAAATAGTCTTGTATCACATATTAAAAATTAAAAATACGGTAGTGGCATGTTTGATTGGGGCGGTCTCCTATGTAGCTTCACTTTGGTCTATTAGATATTATTAGGCTTTTGTTCCTTTTAAGAACTCTACAAATAAATTAACATAATAAAATTTTAAATTTTTTATATTGACAAAAACAATAACAATAATGCCAAAAGTAAAACTTTAATCCTAAAAGATTAGGGTTGATTACATGAATCAACATATCAGTTCTTCATTTTGATTTTCTAGCTAAAGAACACATGATCATTCATTTGCTAAGGATGAAAAATTAAAAAAGGATTCGTTATGTTATTTTTACTCGTATATAAAATTTTGCTACAAGTTTCTAGAAAACTCTTTGTTGTGTACTCTGATTTTGTTCATTCTTGAACACAAGTTCATCTATTTTTTTACAGAGAAATTGTGCGGGTCTTTGTCTCTTTTTAGTATTTACACTGAAATACCATTGTGGGGGAAATGACATTGAACCAAGGTCTCCATACACCTATAATTCCGTGTAAAATTTTCAAAGACTAATGTGTATAATTGTTCAAGCATAGTTCTCGAAGATTCAATTGACATTGTAACAGTGCTCATGATTATTTTTTGTTTGTAGGAATTTTTTACAAATTTTTTAACTAGATGTAATCAACCTTACTCTTGTATCAACTAAGCACGCTGTTTAAAATTCAATTAACCTTTAGTAAGAAGCTTATGTGTTTCAATGCGCCGTCATTATAGTTCAAAACCAATGAAGAATAAGTCTTGGTTTTTATTTGAAATGAGGAGAATAAAATACTAAAGATGTTATGTAGGCTCATAGCGTTACTATATAAATCTACTATTACTTTTGGATGGAATAACTATGAGTAATTAATAGTACTATGGATAACACAAGGTATTTGTTTATTGAGGTATGCCTAAATTCTTATATTAGGTCACCTTTTCTGCAGTTTTTGTCCAGGGCTGAATCAGCTAAATGGTTTGGGGAAGTTGTACCAATGATGGCAAATTTGCTACTAAGATTTCCTACACTTCTAGAATCTCACTATCAATATGCATACATGATTATGGTTGGGATTGAAACTGGTCTTCGCTTGTTGGAACCTCAACAACCAGGCATCGTATTTCTTAGTCAGGTATCTACAAGTAACTATTCTATTGTCTTAATGTTAAAAGGATTTTATATTGTGTGCTATCAAATTTTCTAACATTTATCTAAGTTATATGGCCATTGTTTTCTCATTTCTTCGTATGAAGTACTCATTTTCTAATCAGAGGAAGTAATCTTGGTACCTTTCGCAGTCATAACGTATACCAATTATCAAGTAGTTAGAGATGTTTATTTGTATACAGCCCATACATGTTTGTGATATTTACATTGTAGTAATACTCATTATACTTCAAAACTATTCATCAGTGAGATGTTTTCTGTCTTTTACCTTCAACTAACTGTCTTTTCCATTCTAGTTTGTACTGTGGATTGTCTCATTTGTATGATATTATGTGGTATGATGCTGTGTTTTCCTTTCTCTGTGAGAGTTATGTCCAACACTCCAACTTACTATATTGATATAAGATATAGATCTTTTCTTCGGTCTGAAAACATTTCCTTTCTTTGTTAAGACAATATTGGAAGCATATGTAATCTCTTAGCTATATTGTTGACTTTCAGGTTCACGCCACTCATGGATAGAAAATATAGATATAGGTCAGCAGCTTTGAATTAAGTTTAAAATTGAAGAAGGTATCAATTTCAGTTATTAGTTATAATACAACTTCACTTTTCATGATATGGAAAAAGAATTTACCAAGTGGAGTAGAGAAAGTGTCACTGGCTAATTCAGAACGGTTCATTAGGAATAATTAGTAATTCATGAGTTCTAATGTAGTGTGATGAACTAGTGTTATCTATCTTGCAAAGAGTTTGCAATATTAGGATCTAGCCAAACCCACATGTGACAGATACAGTGACATTATTAATATAGTTAGGTACTGTTCTGCATACAATGTACTGGAAACCTTCTGCTTTCATTTCTGGGATTCACCCATCTTCGTGACTTAAAGTGGTCCTTTAACACCAAGTTTCTACGTTTCTGTATAGGAAGTTATTGCCGCTCTGCTGTCATGTGCCTTCTTTTGCTTGTTTCCAAATGCTAGTAGAGGTGCCAAACATTTGCCAATGATCAACTTTGATCACTTATTTCAGTATGTTACAGCTTTTCTCTCTTTGACAGATGTCGTATTAGCTGTATAGTTATGTTTCAATCAAAGTTTTAGTTACTAAAAATAATATGGGCCAATAAGAGCATGACAAGTGGCCCTTCTTATCTCTTTGACGAGTTACAACATGTCATTCAAGGACTAAGGTCTTTTAAGGGAAGATATGGCTAAAGGTGAGAATTTTTTAATTATTTACAGGTGAGATTTTAAATCAGATCATCCAAATTTGGAATTTTACTTGCATTTTCTCTTAGATTATATTCTCTTAATTCTACATCTGCTGAGTTTGACTAGTCCAATTATTTCGAGCTTTTTTTATCAGTGATGTTTGGCTATGGGACAAATCTTAAAGATTTCTTAAAAATTCTCGTGTTGCTTGCATGTCTATATCTATTGCTTCTTGCTCTCCTTTATCATTACCGTATTTTGTAAGAACAACTTTTGTTTTTAATAATTTCAGGAGTTTGTATGAAAACTACCATGAAAATCAGGAGCATAAAATCAAATGTATTGTACATTATTTTGAGAGGATACATTCATGTATGCCAGCGGGATTTGTTTCATTTGAAAGGAAAGTTCTTCCTCTTGAGCATAAGCAGCCTTTTGTCACTTATCCCACTGCTGACTATTGGGCCAATTCTGCAGTTCCTCTCTGCCGGTTTGAGGTAATATATGGACTAGGACTGAATTATTGGTATAACGTTTCAGAGGTAAAATAAATTCAAGCAACAAACACTTACCAAACTTGTACATCTACTTGGAAGATCTGCTCTTCAGGCATGATAGAGGACCAATCTAGAGATGCTGTCGAAGTTGATTTTGCAAACAAGTATCTTGGTGGCGGTTCTCTGTCTAGAGGTTGTGTTCAGGTACATTGTACTTCTTGCTTATAACTTATTTGGTAGTTGTTGCTCTAGTCTCTCTTGAAGCCTTCCCCTGAATAATATAGAGGTGGCTATTTGGTTGTTTGGATCTACTTCTGGTGGGGTCTGTATGGGTTTTGTCAAACCATCAAATGAGATTAGGCCATTTTCATGTTTGTTGTAAATTGTACTTAAGCTTCTGTACACTTACCTACTTAGAAGCTTTCAATTTCCATTTTTTCATGGAGATAATATTTTTTATATCATTCAAAGCTTCATGGAGGTTTTTCTTTATGGATGCACTATGAGGCTTTATTTTTACAACTATATGTTATTTGTTGGATTAACTTTAGCTAATTTTTGAACAAAATGATTCGATAAAGATCCATTTCAAAATTGTAATTCTAGAATTTTAGACATTTTTAAAATTGTAATTCGATTTTTTTAGAACATTTATGGATTCAAAATGAAGTGTTGAAGAGTCATACTAATGAAGGAATGTCAAGGATCCGACATGGGTATTTTATGTAAAATGAAGAGTCTAAGTAACATAATTGTGATAAAGATCCAATTTGAAATTTTAATTCAAGAATTTTTGAACGTTTGAGCTAAAATACTCTTAGTTCCTTGCACTATTTGAATAATGAATTATAATGGCTAATTTGGTAAAAATAATGGCATACAAAAGATTCCATGACATTAATCATCACATATAACTAGTTTAAGATTCATTACATTGAACACATCATTTTATTCTAATGAATGACCCCTAGATCTATCGCTCGTTTATAGTGTATTAATTGGATATCTAGGATGTTTAGAAAGGTTCGAAACATAGTGTAAATATGGGATGGGGCTTTGGTTGCAAAACGACATACGCAATTAATGTAGATGGTTTTGAGGTTGGTTTGAACTGTATTGCGCTTGCAACATGCTCAAAAACCTTTACATTGTGATTTAGCACAAAGATTAGGAAATCTCTAGGCTCTTTAATTTGCCGACCCATACTTGCCCTAGATCCCACAAACGTAATTTGACCTATTTTAGACCTAGACTCAATCTATAGATCAAGTTTAGACTTAAATTGACCTTAATATTATAAAAATGGTAGTTAAAACAATAAGATCAAGACTCATATTGGACACAGTAGGACTCTAGACACATTAGACCTGCACGTCTGTGTTTGGTTCGGATTGGCCCTATTCAGACCTAACATAAGACAATTTCTCTTATGACTATGAGTGTCCAAGTTCGTGTCCATTGAGTTTCATGTTCGACATGTGATAGGTTGGGCAAATTAGAGTGTGAGACATGCAAAGGTTTTGGCAATTATTGAACTAGTAAAATGAGGATATTGTCGAACAACATACAAGATGATTTGTTAGTTTTTTTGACTCGTTGCTTTCTTTTCATGGCTTTGCCTTCCTCTTTATTTTTTTTTCTTTATAGTTATATAATCACTTGGGTGGTTTATCCTTCCGTATATAATTAACTTTTCTAACCATGTTTATTGCTTAAGATATCCATGTTTCGCTGTCATGGAAATTTATATCTTGTATTTTTAGTATGCCATAGGCATTAGGAATAGACGATGATAAGGAGGCACCTTATAACACAAAGAACCTGCAAGACACAAGAACCTGTATGAGTTGTTCACACCTGAGCTTTGCATAGTTGTGATTTCTAGATATGTCTTGCTTACAAATCCTCTTGCTAATAATATTTCCCGCGCTGCTTTGATTTAGATACTTTGTACAGTGTCATATCAAAAGGAATGGACAGTTTCATTGCTAATTAAACATTTTGTAGGAGGAGATTCGTTTTATGCTCAATCCTGAACTGATTGCTGGCATGCTATTTTTGCCTTCCATGTCAGACAATGAGGCAATAGAAATTGTTGGCACGGAACGGTTCTCAAATTACTCAGGGTTAGTGCCAATGGAATCTAATGTTAAATCTTTTATGCTTTGAGAATATGCATGTACTGGTATAGTCATTAGATTGTGTAGGATTACATTGACGAGGTTTGGAGAGTCTTTCTTTTAGAACCTGCTTCCTTAGTGTTGATGTTATCAAGATTTTAAATCAACATTACTGAATTTATTTGATGTGTAAAGATGTACTTGGTGTGGGTTATGCTAATAGCTATATAACAATACCATTTGCATACTTTTAGTTTTATAGGTATTTGTTTACTTGTTAGATGACGCCATTAAATATGTTGTAGGTATGCCTCTACATTTCGTTACATTGGAAACCATGTGGACACAAGAGACGTAGATTCTTTGGGAAGACGCAAGACAAAAATCGTTGCTATAGATGCATTGTGCAGTCCAGGAATGAGACAATATAGAGTTGATTGCCTCTTGAGGTTTGTGATTTTTCATTCATTTTTATTTGGAGGTAATATGCTCTAGAGTAATCAAATAATGGGCTTAATGTTGGTTTTCTCTCTACACGTGTCCATTGTCTTCTCAAGTTTGCATTGTTTGTAACTTGTAAGTTTGTTGGCTTACCACTATAGATTAGTTTAATGGAACCGTTATATGTTAATTTTGTCTTACAAGGCTTGAAAAGAAGGGTGTGATGATCAATTCCACCTCTTCTATTGTCCTCATGCAAACTATCTCGATGACAGCACAATGTCAACATTGGGCTTGGTTACATGAATCAAAGCAAATGAATGTTCGAGACCATTGTTTACTGCAGCGCATTACTGAATATCGGATGCTTCTGTATTAATTTGAATTCAGCTCATGACATTTTGTGAAGATGTTTTATATTGGCTATCCTAACATATGGTTGTTGAGCAAATCCAGGGTCTTTTCTAAAATTCTGTTTGTTGATTATCTAGTTAGACTTTTCAATTTTCATGTTTCCTATAGATGTATTGAGCAAAGAATTTCTTTGCTTTTGGGTGTGATCAGGCTAGTTACACACAGGATGTGTGGACAAACCATCCCATTCCTAGTTAGTGTCTTTTCCTTTGCATATGTTTAGGATTAGTAGATTTACTTTGTCTTTTTGCTTTAGTGGTATGTTCTGTATGGTTGACTATGTTCAGCCTTTCTTTTGTTATGAAATTTCAATTTAATTGGAAAAATGGTTAAATTTGTAAATAGTTATGGCGAGCAATCATTTAGCATCGGCAATGATGTGGTTAATTGCCTTGTTATAAGATACTACATTTCATCTTCCCAATGACTTAATTGCTGTACTGGATATGACTTGATCAGCTCAGGTTTGAGGAATGGGATGTATGCAACCTTTCCGTTTCAATAACAAAGAGGTTAAAAGATTATTAATTGCTGTACTGGATATGACTTAATCAGCTGCTTATTTTTGATAGGGAGGTTAATAAGGCTTTCTGTGGCTTTCTGGTTCAACATAAACCTCATCAGGAGCAGAACCTGTTGCACTCTAATAATTCTTGGGACGTTCGCGTTAGTAATGATTTTATGGATACCAACATCTCTGGGATTCAAGCAACAGTAAGGGGTTGGATTTTGTGTACTATTTGGCTTTGTTATTTGACTTGCCTATTTCTATTTCTCTCTTGTTCATCACCTCAAGATTCATGATAATTTTCTTCTCACTTGATAGTATAAATTGTTCTTTTCCAACCAAGTGGGTTATACTTTTGATATTAACTGATTCAGGATTGTCGTATTTCTCCTGTATCCAGTTAAATGAAGGTGGTAAAAACTCTCCAAGCGCCGATAAAACAGAAGCATCTCAGAATGTGGAAAATAAGTCAAAAATTTCACTTTGTGATGTTGGTATTGCTACTGGAAACTGGGGCTGTGGTGCTTTTGGTGGAGATCCTGAAGTTAAGACGGTTGTACAGTGGCTAGCTGCTTCTCAGGTGACTTTCCCTTCCATGTCTGTTTTTAATGCTGGGTTTTCTTGGATGTTTGAAATGTGAATGCGTCTAGCGTTGTACTTTATTAGATAGCTTAAATTTTTGCAACAAAAAGAATGTCAAAACCTTAATCTAAAAAGATTGTGTTCGGCTACATGAAACATAGTTTGTAGAAGCAGACTATGTTACCTGGAACGAAATATGAATCAGAATGTGGGACAGGAACGGGAACGTGAACGTGGGACGCTTCCTAAGGTAACTCCGGAACAATGACAACAACAATTGTAATTCATTTTAAAATATAAGAGTAGTTAAAAAATAAAACATAAAATAAAAAAATAATATAAGGAAAAGAAAAAGAAAAGAGCAAAAAGAAAAGAAAATAGAAAGAAATTAAAATAAAAAAATCTGAAAAGCAAATGGGTCAAGCCCAAGATCCGATAATTTTGTTGGGTGATGCAGCCTTCAGATTCCAAATCTCTCATTCAAAATACTGTGGTGTTAATTTGTTAATTTTAAATTTTAGCTGTATGGAATTCCCGTTTTAATGATAAAATTTGTAACGATATTTTCCGTTTTCTAACACATGCTAAAATGAAGGGGAAAAACTTCAACCTGCTGCCTGAAATGTAGCAGTAGATGCTTTTTGAGCATGAAGAGGACTAGATCATTTCCTCATGTTTCAATTTTTATTATTTATGCCAGGAGCTGGTGCATGTTCTTCCTTCTCTCTAGAACCCTCTAGAGATCGCACATGTTATTTTGGTTCACGAGATCATAAATTTTCATGACGGATTAAGGGAGTTTTTCTGTTTAAAAGTTGCCTGAACTAGGTCCTACTATAAGCCTTGGACTGAACTGAGGTTTGGTTGCAAAAGCATTGCATGTGGGACTCTTGCCTAAATAATATCTTGACATGCTTAACACCTTGAAGTATTCTTCACAACTTCCACAAGCTGAATCAAAGTTGAAATTTCCGGAGGATGCCTAAACAGATAGAATCGAAGAATATATTTCGCATAGTGAAGTCAATTGAAAGTGAAGAAAAAGTATTATAGAGGAATTAGGTCAGATACAACATTTTTTCACCCTAATGCCATTATAGCTCCCACCTAGGGTGGGGTTTAGGGGGTCGAATATGCGCAAGTTTACTCTTGTTATACTCTTGTTAGTATAACAAAGAAGTTACATCGGATTGACCCTTTGTAGCAAACATCATATGCAATTTCACGTAAATAAGAAGTGCACATGATTTAATGAGCCATTTTACTATAGTCCATTATAATTTGAAACCAAAGAACTATAAACATTTGGCCCCATCAAAACCAAATAATCAGGTCAGATAATAAATCTAAAAGCCCGTTGCAACAGCTTGGTGTATTATTTCTTGTAAAAGCTTCTTGTCTTGGATATTTTTTGGAAGCGTGTGAGAGAATGGATCTTCTATTTCTGTCGTTTCCATTTTCAATACAATCTAATGGTTTGCGCCTAATGTCTTTTATTCTCAGGCTTTGAGACCGTTCATTTTATATTACACATTCGGAATCAAGGAATTGCAACACTTGGATCAGGTACTTTTTTTTTCTTAGCTACGTTTTGAAACCATTGTTACATGAAACGACATTCAGTTCTGTACGGGACCAGGAAGGGAATGAGGAACGTAACCTATAAAATATAAATTTAATAACAAAAGGAAGTGAAATTGATTTTTATATTGTAATGATATATATAGCCCTTTGTAAGAAGTTAAAAGGAGAAATATTTGGTGAAAGTAAGCAATTAAATCATTATTTGTGAATTTCTATTAAAATCATAAAATTAAGTATTAATTACATTGTTATTACTGTGATTTGTATTGAAATCATAAGAATTCTACTTTAGGAAATGAATTTAATGTTTATTTACAGCTATATAATATCATATTTTTTTTGCTTTAAAAATTCTTTTTTGTGAGTTTTTTAAAATACTTTTCTAGGTTTTATTTCTTGATTTCCTCCCATATTTCTAGTAAAAGCTGTAATAGAGGCCATAATACCTGTAAAAAACATCAACTAAACCAGGACGACACCTGAACAGATTTGGGACATTTTGAAGTCGCAAAACGTACATTCGCGTTCCATGTTTCTTTGGTTGAAACGAATTTGTTCTATAGTTATGTATGGCTGCTTTTTATGGTGGGATGGAATGTTTTTGGCACTACCATTTAACATGGGGATGCTGTGCAGATATGTGAATGGATATTGTGCCATAACTGGAGCGTTGGGGATTTGTGGAACATGTTGGCCGATTATTCTACTAAGCGTGCGAAAGGAGAAACAAAGCAAGGCTTCTTTTCTTGGTTGCTTCCCAATATTACAGTGTGAATGTTTGGCCTTGCATTGATTTTAAGAAACAAAATTCTTGAAGTTGTTAGGAGGCCCTTCCGTTGTGGAAGCGTAGCCTAAAGGTGCCCAAGAGACGTTATCATAGTTTGAAGGTAACTGGTGAAACAAGATCATTTTCAAGTAATAAAGTGATTTAAGCATGACAAACTCATGCAAACAACAACGCAAAGCTTTGAGATGGTTCGCCTTTGATTTGACTACATTCATCATATTCAGTTTAGAGTAGTTTACTTCATTATGTGTTTAAAAGATAAAAGAGCATGAAAGCTCAATACAAATATAAAGGAATTGTATCAATGGAATATTTGCGTGTTTATGAGAAACTTAGTAGAGTAGATAATTAATCTTTGGTGGAGCCGTAGAGGATATGGAGGCTCAAGCTCCTTGGTTTGGCTCACATTTAGAATAGCTAGGTTTGTAGGATTATATAAAACAAAATATCTAAGGAGTATACTCATTCCATTCATCACCAACCAATCGAAGTATACCTAAGGTCTAAATTAAACATTTGTGACACTTGACCATTAGGGTTCAAATATTTCTTAATCCTTCTACATACATTTGTTATGATGTAACACCATGATCTAAAAATATCAAATCTTACTGTTAGATCTGAAATGGGTTTGACATGAACAAATTATGGCCGACATGCAAGCTTGCGGAGGTGGCTTCAACTTCACTCAGTTCTATTCGTTTGCAGGAACTTCTCTTGATTTCCTTCAAGTTGAGGGACTCTTTGACCGCGTTTTCTTTTATGGGCATGAGTTGCCGCTGTTTTTCCCTTCCTAGATCCTACTCATGGTTTTTTTATGGGCGGGATACACTAGATATGATGATGATAATGATGAAGTCTCACTCACTAATTAAGTAGACATATGTTTTTAGTTGTGTAAAAAGGAATCGTTGCCTCACAAGCAACATTAATTTAATTTTTGTGAATTGTTATTAATTCATCGACTCTCAAACATTGCAAAAATTATATGCAATGCACTCACCGGAATGGTTTTGGGTTGCTCACTTTATAATGCACATAGATTTTGCCTCGCCTGAACAAATGATTTGAAGTAAATACAACACAATTTCAATAATATGTTCTCTAATGATATCACTTAATTATAGTTAAAAGTTTTTGAGAAAGCTCATCAGTGACGTCAGAGGGACAAATAGTTGTCTTGGATTGAATAGCCCCCAAACCAGAGGCATTGCCAAAGAGTTTAAAGACTGGATAAGCATGACATCAGATGTCTCTCCACCTTTCACAAAAATCATCAAGTCATCAGCAAAATACAATTGATTAAGAGTTATAGATTTACAGAAATAATGAAAGGAAAACTCGATAGTAGAGCCAAAAATTTAAAGGCTCTATTAACGGATTCCATACAAAGAACAAAATGGAGAGACGACATAAGATTATCCAGTCTAAGGTCCCTTTTAGCCTGGATTTTACACACCGATTGACCGTTAATAATCAAAGAAGATTGAGCCGAAGTCACACAAGAAATTATTAGAGTATATAAGATATCTTGGGGCCTCAACCTCAACTTAAACTTTTGGTTAAATTGGTTCCTTGACATGGTATCAGAAGCCAACGTAACAAGAGGTTACGGGTTCGAATCTCAATCACCTCTCTCATTTAAAATGAAATATTTAGCGTATATGCGCATCCACACTTCTAGCCTAATAGGCTCTCGTATGAGAGGGCGTATTAGAGTATATAAGATATCCTGGGGCCTCAACCTTCAGCTTAAGCTTTTGGTTGAGTTGGTCTCTTGACAGAAATAACCACCTTAATGAAGTGTTTGGGAAGCTTAAGACCCAGCAACATGTCATTAAAGAAACGCAAGCTAAAGAGTGAATCTAACCTTAGGAATGGATGGTTAATGCCATAAAAAAATTTTCCCAAATAATTGTAGGTTTGGGGGAAATGCACTCTATACACTTTTTGAATAGAGTACGAATTGGTATGTATAAGATGAATTTGACTTTGAGTAAACTTTAAAATCTTTTAAGTATTACTTTGAGATTAATGCTCAAAATGAATGAATTTTTATAAAATTTAGACTTACATTAAATTTTACCAATATTATCTTAAACTGTAAGATTGATAAATTTCAAAAAAATGTTCAAACATGTATGACAACTAGATTTGAAATAAATAAAAACTAATTGACCAAAACAAAAACTAAAAGCAAAATTTAATTTTGTGTTTTTCGCAAAAAAGCTGTTAACAAAAAATCATTACCAAACGGGGCATTAGAAAATGAAATTTCCTTATAAGTAAATAAATAAAATCTTTTAAAACCATTGAATAAATTAATACTAGATCTGTATCTATTTTTATAATTTAAAATTCATATTCAATAATTTTTAAAATTATTTTAAATACTAAACTAATAGGGTGTTATAGTTGCCTTAGACCAAAGCAAAGCTTATCAAACACAATCCATCCGAGGTCAATTAAAACATGACTCGAACTTTAACGGATACCAAACTAAGTAAATAATAAGATCATTTAAAAACTCATTTTAGATCGAACGAAGTAACCGATTCGATTAGAGCATTAATAATAAAAATCGTGTCGTGCTGAGCTCGAAAATGTTGGGAATGTCGGGCTTTATGACAAGTCACATCGTGCAAAGTCATATCGTGCAAAGTAAGCCATAAATAATATTATATCATAACATGCGCTGCTTGGCCACTGAAAATAAGGCTTATACATGCCTTAGGCCCACGTGACATCGTGTCGTACACGGGTCTTGCCACGTGCTAACCCATTAATTTAATTTCTATAACATGCTGAACACATGCGTATGAACCCCCTGGCACCCTCGGTCCGACCCATTGTTATTCTTTTATGAAAAAAAATTTAAAATTTTTTATAAATAATTTTTTGAAATTGTAATTTTAATTTTTAAAGCTAAGAACGAGCATTTTATACTACATCAGAATAGACATTGCAAGTATGAATTTGACAACTTAAATGTGACACGCAGGAGTCCCTCGTGTGCTAGTTAGACCCACTCCCATTTAACATATATAGGGATGGCTACGGAGCGGGTTACCTTGAACCGAACCGGTCCCGAACTGCTTGGAACCAGAACCGTTCGCGACAGGTTCCGAAGCGCGGAACCATGAAACCGCCGGAAAAAAAGTTGCCGGAACCGTGAAACCGCCGGAAAAAAACTGAATGAACCGGACCTAAGAATCGCGGTTACTAAAGTGGCAAAATCATTGGGAGGTTCTAGCTCTAAAAGGAAGGCCACTTCAACTCCGTCGGTATCAACAACACCCCGTCGGTATCAACAACACCTTCGATTAGTAATTATAATTATGAACCAAATTATCCAGAAGGGTACGACAAAGAATTACACAATTATGCAGAAGAAGTGAAAAGAGAAATACAAATTGATGAAGAAGAAGAACAAGAAGAGGAACCAATGACCCCTATTGGGATACATAATTCTCGACAGTCATCAACAAGATCACATGAAGAACAACTACAACAACAACAACAAAGATAAGCTCGTGGTAAACGAGTCAATTTCCAAACTATCGGTTAGTTTTATAATTTTATTCTTCAAATTGATTAAATTTTAAATTCTTATTTATTTATATATTGTGGTATTTGGGTATTTCTTTATATTTAAATTTAGATGAAGATGAACCAGTAAGACAACATTTTTCGGCAATGCCACCTCCTAGTGGTAGAGCTCTTTCACATGTGTGGTCGTATTTTACAAAAGAACCAACCGACAATCTAGATGTTTTCTTATGCACTTGTCAAATTTGTGAAAGCCAAGGAGTAAAGCCATTAGTTTCATACAATTTCGCCAGAGGTAAATACTTTTTCAGTTTTTTATACATACATTATATATTCATATTTTATAAAAATTTATTTATTGTGTTTTGTGAATACGTGTTAGGTGGTGGTACGGGATCTTTTAACAAACATTTGGCAAAGAAGTATGGAATTACAAAAGAAACTCATGCAGTAAACGGCAGCGGGACCACAAGTGGAAGCCGACAGTGGGACATTCTCAGCACAGGTATGCCTTTTAAATATAATCGTAATGATATGATTGATGAATTTTCTAAGTATGTAATTTGTGATGAATTGCCATTTAACCATGGTGAAAGTAGGGCATACGAGCGTTACACTAGAAAAACTTTGCAACCACAATATAGAGCAATCCGTAGGAACACTCTTAAACGACGCACAATTAAATTATATGAATCAATGCGCTATGAATTAGTAGAAATGTTTAAATCTTTTAATGGTAGGGTTAGCATAACAACTGATATTTGGTCTGCTCCCCCACATTTAGAATCTTATATGTGTGTAACAGCACATTGGATAGATCAAAATTGGATTATTCAAAAAAGAATAATTGCTTTTGAGGCAATGCTCAAAAGACATACGGGTGAAAACATAACAGATTAGTAGAGATATGTAGAGAATGGAACTTATTAGATAAGATATTTTGTTGTTCTACCGATAATGCAACCGCTAACATTAAATGTATGGAACTTTTGTATAACGAACCTGCATTTAGTTTTATCCTTGAGGGTAGATTACTACACATACGTTGTTGTGCTCATATAGTAAACTTATCTTGCCAAGTAGGTATAAAACAATTAAGTGATTTATTAGATCCAATTAGAGACATAGTGAAGTGGCTCAGAATTGGACATATAAAGAGACGATATAAGCAATTATGTGACCATTATCAACTAAAAAAAGTGTATTGGTCATTAGATACTCATACACGTTGGGGCTCAACCAACGATTTGTTAAGAAAAGCGATTGCTTATCATCCAGTTATAACACAACTTTATAGTGAATGTACAGATAGCTATATAACTGATGACACATGGGAACTAGCTATAGGTGTACATAAAATATTAGAAGCGTATGACCACGCAACTAAGATTTTTTCATATGTTTACAAACCAAACGTCCACTTAGTAATAAGTGAGTGTATTACTATTTTTTATCATCTTCTTAAACATACGCATGATGATACTAACCCATATTTAAAGCCGATTCTTGCAGATATGATGGATAAGTGGAAGACATATTTTACCGATTTTCCTTTTATTTATGGAATTGCAACCATTTTGAGACCCATGTTTTAAGACATAAGTCCTTACTAAAGTAATTGTATTTTACTACCAATCATTATATCGCCCGCCTAATGATGTACATAATTATGTTGGAACTTGTAAAAAACTTTTAGCAGAACTTTATGATTACTATGCTAGTGTATATAACCCAAAATGCGATACGTCTAGGCATGCTAGCGTCTCGGCACGTCCCTCTTATTATAATTCCGTAATAGCTAATATAATGAGCCAAAATAATAGTTTTGTAGGATCATCTTCTTCTAAACCCTCCACTGCATATTTAGAATTAGATAATTATCTTAAACATCACTTTGAAATTGACCAAGGTAGCTATAATATTTTAGAGTGGTGGAAAGAAAAATCTATAAAATTTCTCATATTATCGAGAATTGCAAAGGATATCCTTGCAATTCCTGCTTCTACAATTGCGTCGGAGTCTGCTTTTAGTGCAGGTAGAAGAGTTTTAGACGAAAAGAGATCTCGTCTTGCTCCACATAGTATTCAAATATGTGTTTGCAAGAAAGATTGGGATCAAGCGGAGATTCGAACACAAAGACTAAGGAATGATGATGATCAAGGCGATGATGATGATGGATACATCTGCATCATCGTCAGGAGGAGAGTCAGCGGAAGCATCTAACCAACCAGATGATGATGACGAAGACGAATAGGATCCATCGGACAACGATAAATCAACATTCAACAACTACAAATAAAAGGTATGACAAAGAACTACGTGGGCTTTGATTCCTTGGGGATACGTAAGCAGCTTAGTTTTCCTTTGGGTACTAGGTTCCAGTCCATTTTCTCCCTCTTTTTTTATTAATCATCTTTATCGACATTATCGTTGATTCGTTTCTTATTAATTTATTTTTTTCATTCTTTTTTGTAAATATTTTAATAACGATGACAACTTGACAATCAAAGGTACGTCCGCAATATTATAGTATTTTTATATTATATAAATATTTAAAGGAAAAATAAAAATGGAACCGATGGTCCGACCCGCCCGTCCCGCAAGTTGGAACCGCAGGAACCGCCTCATGAACCGCCAAGGAACCGTTTGGAACCGCCCGGAACCGGAACCGGAACCGTTCGCGACAGGTTCCAAATGGAACCGGAACGGAACCGGCCCAACCCGGACCGTGACCATGCCTAAACATATAATTAGTTAGGACCCTTGGACCCTTGGACCCTTTTCAAATTCCCAAATACACATACTTTGAGGGGTGGATTTAGTGCAGAATTAACAATGTTAACTGATATCATTCAACACTTTGAAAAAAAATAATATAAATTTTATGGGCTAAGTTGATTAAAAAATGGAGTTGACTCAAAGGTCATAAATTCAAACCTTCAAATTCATTTTTTTGCTTCTTCAGATTTAATCGCTATACCCATCCGGCCCTAATTTTATTTTCCTAATTTGCCGATAATCCCAGCAAGCACTGCAGCAGTACTCTCCTTATCAACAGTCCACAGCTCGCTAGCAGTACTCCACTCCCCGCCCGTCGTCCATTGTCCGGCAACCTGAAGCCGCTTGCCAGCAGTCTTCTCTTTCTCTTCTTAGGTGAATAAATAGATTATTTATTTTAATTTGTTTATCTTTATATTTATCATTTTATCTAATTGTTTTAAAAAATAGGACTTTCATTTGTTTATATGTTTAGATAAATTAGGGCTTATAGTTTTCTTATTAATTCTTGGGTAAATTAGGGCTTTACAAAAAAGTAGGGTTTTTTCTATGTTTACTTTATTACTTATGTAACACCCCGTCATTTTAATGACGTTATTAATTATTATTATTATTATTATCACTTTTAGATATTTTATAAACATATTATATTATTTTGAGTTAGTCTTAATAAATTTCATTCACATATGAATTTAAACATTAACATATTTATATTAAAAATAAATTTGTGATTACTAAAATAAAGAAGTTCGAATCGAAATTATTCTATTAATTAGTACTTGTGAGAAGACATAAATCAGCCTTTTTAGTTGGGCATTTCAAAAGAGTAAATTTAGAAAATAAATAAATAAATAAATAAAAGGAATAATGATAATAATAATAATAATAATAATAATTAATAATAATAATAATAAAAGTGATAAAAGGGAATGAAACCCTTGTTGCTCTACTAGCCGTCATCCCTAATCTCCCCACCCTTCTTCTCTCCTTCTCCCTCACTCCTCACGGTAGCAGCAGCCCATCCACACCACAGGCTACGTGAGCCTCGCCACCAACACCACCATCAGCCGGAAGCCAGCCACGTAGCAGCAGCCCAGCGTCCTCTCTCCTAGCAGCAGCCACGGCTGCGTTTTGCCCCCAACAGCAGCAGGCTGCTGTGACGCCAAGTTTAGCACCACCACGCAACTTTCCCTCCACCATCACGCACGGTGGGTCTCATCACCACCACAAAAACCACCAACCTCTTGACCCATTTTCTAGTTCCACCCATTGTAAGCTATCTCTCACTTTCCTAATTGATTAATTTATTGTTTCTAATTAGAATCTACCATGTTTATGAGTTGTGTGTTAATTGTGTATTAGTTTTATTGATTTTTGCTATGGATAATAGTTAAAAGTGTCATCTTTGAACATGAAATGACTAGGGTTTGGATTTAGAGATGAAATTACTAATGATATGTGTTTTATGCTATGTTTTGGTGGTGTGATGATTGATTAAATGACCTTAAAAGTTGTTTTAAGACTTAGTCGATGGGTATTGTGATAATTAGTAAGGGTGATGATTTTAGTTCACTATAGAAGTGATTTTGGTTGTCAAAATTGGGAATAATAGTTTCTAGTTGTTGTGGTTTGATTGTTGCGAATTACAAGTACTCTTATTAGGTTGTTATTGAAGTCATAATGCAGTAAGCCAAGAGCATAATGTCAATTTATCGTTGGTGGTTGCTAAAGTTACTTTTCGTGTTGCTTTAATTATAGTTCTTTTTAGCTTTAGAGAATGTAACAAATGACATCGCGATTCGATATTTCTAAGATTTTCCTTATCGTTGTATAAGTGTTATATTAAAATTGTAAGGCTTAGTTGTGCTTAGTTATTTTTGAGTAACGCAAACCGATATACTCAAAATTTGTTGATGAAAAGGAACGATTCACATATGCTTTTACTTTTAAATTGGTGAAGACTTATATTGTGTTGAGTTAATGGTTTTGATTTGTATTGAATGAGTTGTGTGTGTGCTAGAGTAATCGAAAACTCATGTTGAATGGGTGATAATGGTTACTTGGACATTAAGTTGGTATGACAAAGTAGTTTAGGGATCTTATTAGTTCTATTCCTAACTTATATAGGTTCCCAATTTATAAGAGGAAAGTAAGACCTTAGTTGGGTGATTTTTATAACTTTTGCTCGTGCAGTGACGCTTGCAAGTACGTACACGCAGCAATTAATTATCATATTCATAGTTTCAAGATATTATCAATATTTCATGATTATATGCTTCGTATTAGAATTATAGAGCGCCAAAAAGTAGACTATGCTATCGAATAGTCATAATATTGGTATAGGCAAGTAGAATGAAAGCATTAGGAGATTATGAGAACAAATTTTTAAATAGTTAGAACGCACTATGATTGTGTGTGGTATCAAAGTGATTCCCTAGTTATTGAGCCTTGAATTTGATTAGTTGGCGTGACTCAACTGGATTACGTCCGGTTGATTTAGTAGTCCCCTAGGTGAGATCCGTCGGGATCACTGTAAGGGGAGTATGAACATACTTTTGTCATTGGGCCGATACCGCCTCTTGATCGAGGTGTTACTATGTGGGCCTTGCAAACCCCAATATGGTGGCCTCTTCATTGGATTGGTACCCCAGTGTGTTAGTTTTCCCAAAGGTAGGACCTGAGAGGGTCAACTGGAGGGGGTATGAGCTCATACTTTGCCATGGGCGCCGGGTGTCCGATAACGCCCTTGGCCATTTCACTATGCCATGAATAGTGAAAAGATCCACTACCTTTGAATATATTTCGAGGAATTGTTAGTTTGAAAGAGAAATCATGAGTACATAGAGGTGTTTAGATGGATGAGTAGATTCGTTATTGCTGTGCTATATCGTTGTCTATCCTTTTGTTCTATGATTCTAATTGTTATAAGTTCATTAATTACTGACGTGTATGTGTTTGTTGTTGTTCATGACTTCCTATGATGTTCCTGCTATGACACATTTGACTATGGTCATTATGTCGAGTAACAGAAGGATCATAGCTTGGAATAATAGGTATAGGAGCTTCTTTTGCTTGGCATTGGAAAAGAGTGGAGTGCGATGATAACAACTACTATACGATTAGCCTGACGTTGTAGCTCTTATATTATTTGTTAAGTTTTGGGTTGTATAATCACTTTTTTAGAGCCATATGATTCCTTGTAAAGTTATAGTCCGTTGCGTAGTTTCTGGATGTATGATCGTAAGAATAGTTCTTTTGTATCTGTTAAACCGATGCGTCAACACTGGAACCACGATCCGTCTTGACGATGATTCATCCCGTCGTGACATCTCTTGGAGGGCTTTGATACCTTCAATTAGTTTAGTTGAATCACTCTATTTATCGATCTACATTATATTCTCAATTTCAGTAGAGATGTTGCCGAAATTTTCACTCACTCACCCACCTCTTTAAAATTAATGTTTAACGTTTATTTAAATTCTTTTTCTTTTCTTTTTATGTAACACCAAAATTTCCTCCCGTCCTTCACGATTTTGGTTTCGTTTATGGGGTTGGAAATTTAGGGGTGTTACAGGTGGTTACCATAGCTAGTGGTTCCTACTTTGATGCTTGTATTCTGAAGTCTTTAAGGAATTGTTTAAAGTTAACGTTACGCGTGAGAACTAGGGTAGATTTGGGATGGGTATACGACTTATGTTTTGCGTTGTGATTATCATTGCATGTGCATAAGTAGACTAAGTTTAGTAACTTGATGTCTTTTTTTAAATTAACATCTGGATGTCTTTTTTTAGCGCAATGTAGTGATTGTATTTTCAATTATCAGTCGTTGTTCAATGTAATTTTTTTAGCACAATTGATTGTGTATATTTTTTTAAAATTATCGTCATCCCTTATAATTTTTTTGGTTCCGCCCTTGCATACTTCCCAAGTTCCTAACTTTATTCCATGGGGATTATCACAGGCACAACTACGAGAAAGAAATAGAGGATAGTGTATTCCCAAAAATCAATCAAAGATGTTAAAGTTCTTATCAAAAGTAAAATTAGAATTCAACGCACTGGACTCCCGTGCAGGTGCGTGTATGGAATTCTTAGCTCAATGCAGTGCCGGCACAGCCAGGGATTCCAATCCATCTTGCCAAGTTGAAGTCAAAAGGCGAACCGATGATCACCCACCTCAAATCAAGGTCACTTTCGTCAATGGTGTCGAAGAAGTTTTTGATGCTTCCATAACTTCTGCTCAATCAATTCGTTCTCTCATCCTTGATAAAGGTCGGTATCTTGAAATTGAGCAGATGTTTCGTGATGGTGGTCATGGTTGGCCTATCATTATTCCTGAACAAGAGCTTCATGAACCTGTTCCTAGTATCAAGGTATCAACTCGTTTTTCTAATTTGTCTTTCGGGCATTTCGTTGAACACTTAATGGGTGTTGATTTTTTTGTCTTGAGTTATTTTCTTGCTGGAAGTGGAAATTTAATAAATAAGTTTGAATGAGCATTTGGGTGATGAAAGTTAGGGTTGATTGACCTTTATAGGATTTCCAATGGTTTGATATATAATATGCTATTGGTTTGCAAAATTTTGGTTCTTAGTAAGCGCCTTGGATGGATTGAACAAATTTTCATGCAAAATAGTGGAAGAGCATCAAAATTTAGCTATGAGTACCCACTACCATTTTCATTCGTGTGAACTGCTTGTAGTGATTGCATATCGAGCTGATTGTGCTCTCGATCTTTAAGTGTGAATGTGGCTTAGTAAGGCGTGTTTGTTTGAGGATATTAGACTTGAGACTTTCATGTCCAATTCTCACCTTTCACGTGTCTAGCTTCCCCAACATATGTGACTTTCCCTCACAATTTTCCCGGTTGCACCTTCTACATCCTCGTAACAAACAAGAGATTTGAGACTGAACAAGTCTCAATATTAAGTCTCACATTATATGTTCCTCCCCTAAGTATTTAGATTTTAGTCATTGTTTGATTGCCCTTGAGGTTATGTTTTCTCCAAATTTATTATTTTTGTTTTCCTAGACTTTTAACTATTTTTGCTGAACTTAGCTTATTAATGCTCAACTTCACATCTTACTACTAACTTATTTTTATTAAGCAGATAAGCTCAACTTATTTTTACCAAAATTGTTAAGTGGAGGAGAATGAACTCATAGTAACAAGCTTGTACATTAATGATGTACTGAATTGCAGTGCTCCATATAATTAGGGGGCAAGGCAAAATTTTTATTTTATAACTTTGTAGGCAATGAAAATCAAACTTAGTTTTGAATTTGAATATTTTCAATGAAGATTTCATGTTGAAACAGATACTTTGCTAAAGATCAGAAACTCTTGGATTGGAAATGGATTCGAGATATATGCCCTGATAGTTATAGTCACCACAGTCTGTGACTTGTGAAATGTGTTAATTTGTTGGATGTTTGTTGGTGGAAATGGAAATTGTGTTTACTGTACCTCATTTTTTCTTAGGCCTGGATCTTTGTCAAGTTTTAATGTGGTTTTGTTTATACTTAAATAGCACTATGATGGTTACTGTATTCCTTAATTTCATTGGTGGTGAGTGGTGGTGATCTATATTTTTTTTTATAATTTTTTTTATGTATGTCTGTATAGGTCTTCGTTGCACTTCTTATAGTCTGTCTTGATCATAATCGCATTCTAGATTTTTCATTTTTTATTTCTTTTGACTAGGGCACTGAATCGAAAATGCCTTTTCATGTATAGTTAGGTGATCATGTTTGTATGAAAAATACAAAAGAGTGTAGAAAGCATCAAAATAGGGTTGTGTGGGCTAGATTTCAGCTGTCTGCTTTGCTACTTGCATAAACCTCTAGGAACCAGGATAATAAGTAACAGGGTCATAGAACGTTGAAAATGCTGAAATGTTGCATGCAACGGTTTCCTTTTTGTCATTATAGTCTTACTCTTACTTGATTGGGCTGGTGGTCTTCTTGTTTTTAACACTCAGCATTATCTGCACGTGCTACACTTCTGTAAGTCCAACTTGAATTGTATTACCAATCCATTCTGCATCATGTATTATATATGCTTGAAATACTGATACTTTTGAACATTACTGAAGGATAAATAAAGATGTCAGGTTAAAGTATTGTGTCTGTATAGGTTAGTTTTTGGAAAATGTAGTCAGTGAACTATGATTATCCAGTTAAAAAGTAGTCAATTTATTAACTTTTTTTTGTTATATTCGTTACAATCATCTAGGGTATAAATATGCTTGGCTTCTTTTTTTGTTCTTGCAGCCTAGAAAAGCAGAGGACAAAAAGCAATAATTGCCCTTTGCCAAAAAAAGGCGATTTGAAGCTGTAAGTCTATTTGTCTTAAATACTAGATTTTTAATTCTATGTAAATATTCTCTTCAAATCTTACTTGTAGCTGTATGTTTTCATTGAAAAGCTCTGTTAATGTTCTTCCCCCTTCTATTCCTTTCTTTTGAACAAATGGTTTTCGGGAGATTCATGATGAGTTAGCAAGAAGGGATTCTTTGACGAAGGAGGGGGTTTCCTATAATTGAGTTGAGAGTGAGTTCATGAGTAGCTATTTACCAAATTGATTATCAAATGGTAGTGTTCAGAGGTCTTGAGCTTCCTCACTTGCAGTAACCTTAAGACCCCAATTTACTTTTGGCTGGCTTCTTAGGATCTTGCGGACTTTCTCTTGATTACTCATTGTCTTGTCGAGGGAATTCAGATTCTTTACGATAATTGTAATCCTTTTTATCATGTCTTTCACAGTTCCATTTGCTTGCATTGCAAACAGTTCATATTACCATGGATAGATGTTGATCTTGGTCTTCTTGACTTGAGATGTCCCCTTATAGGTGACTGCCAGTTTGTCCCATATCTCCTTAGCACTCGTACATGAGGAGATAGGGATGCAGACCACAATACAATGGGTTTATGGCTTTATAGTTTTTTGTGACTTTGTCCAGGTCCTCTTGATTAAATTCATTTTCAGCCTTTGAAACATCCTCATTAGAAATTTTCTTTATAGGAACATGTGGACCGTTTTGAATAGTATGTCATAGCTCAAGATCTTGATCTATGATGAACATTTCATCAAGCAACGCCAATGGACAAAATTATCTCCACTGAACATGGTGGACGTTTGGTTTGAGCAAGTCCTCCATCAATATCATTCATTCTCACAAATTTTTAGATCAAAACTGAGATCTAGCTCTAATACCAATTGAAAGATCGACTTGAATGCTTTGAAATACTCTAGAGGGTTGAATACAATTATGTTTTCAATAATTTTTTGTTAGATCTCTTAAAGCCATTTTTATCTGGAGTTTTGGTTGTCTTTGATTGAATGAATATTACTTGAAATAAAATAAACATAAGTTACTATGGAGTTCAGTCTTCAAGGTTCTATGTCTCCACCTTTGGTTTCTCTCTAACCTTTAAAATTTTAATGTCTTTTAACTTTATTAATCACTTTCTTAGAGAGCTTACAATGAAGAAAGTACACTTATTCTCACTATCGTCGTGCTACCGATTTAGCAACTCTATCCTTGTGACCTTACTAAATATAAACAACTCCCTCTTGTTTTTCTTCTCACTTGATTTTGAATACTTAATAAATTAATTGAAATCTTACAAAAAATTCATTTTATAATTTGTGATTTGCCTTTACAATGCTAAAATAAAATTATACTCGACAATATTTTTCAAAATATAAACTCTGACTATAATCAACAGCTTGAATATGAGAGTTTGTCAGTATTGGTTGTGTTTTCAACTCTTGAAATCTTCTCATATATACATAGCATTCTGCAACAAGTTAACCGTGAAAAATATCAAGTCTTCATGCCATTTGAATTTCAAACTAGCAATAACATCCTTAATATCTCCTGCGGTTTTAAAATTTGAAGTGAAACTACTTCCTGAATAATCTCTTGATTATTCGATATTCAACTTAAGCTTGATTTATTCTTCTCGAATAAATGCAAATGCTAGTATAACTTTGATCAAACACATATATGCAGCAAATAATCAACTATTTAACATGAATAGATTATATATTACTCAATTGTATAATCTTGGATTAAACTTAACTAACTAAACTCGATTGTATAATTTAGACTTTCATCGCATATAATAAATTTAACCAACACGTAGAAATTTACAAGAGGGCCAATCTGCACAACAGAAACTTTAATATTTCATTTTAGAATTTTGCAAGAACCAAACAAGCCTTTGTAGCAAGTTAGGAACTTTTCATCACCAGCGGGTTTATTCTCTACAATCCCATAAGCTTTAGCAATTGTATAAGCAAACTCCAATTTCTCGTATAAAATCTATCTTTTATCTTGAGAACTACAAACAAAACTGGTGGATATTCTAAACGGCAGCATCTTTCGTTTCCGAAAAAACATTTTCAAGATTCAAAGCATCAATGTATCCCTTTGTTTGGCTTCCTTTGAAGACAATTTATTGGGTTTTCTCAAAATGGTGATAGTATATTGCATAGAATATATGATTCCTCCTAGGTTCCAAGTTCTTATTGTACTAATGTGGGTTCCAATATCAATGCGCATCTTTTATGATATACCTTTAGAAGATTCTACTAAGCGAACAATACCATCTTCTTATCAGGTTTTGTCTTAATCAAGAGTCATTGACCTAGTGTTGCCTCCAAAGACTCCGGTGAAGTAGTGAACCTTGTAAAGAAGTCCTTTTAAGTTATTTTGGTAGATTAGAAATAATAAATAGCTGATATAAGTAAAATCCTTTGTACTGTTGGCAAATCGTGGATTGATGCTATTGCCAAAAAGAAGACTATGAAGGTTGGTCATGTTGTGGGAAATCTTTTATGTGTGTGTGTTTCCTCTTTAGCCTTATTGGAGGAAAATAAGGTTGAAAATTTTGTTATGTTTTGAGAGAGTACTAACTATTGAAAAGGTCCACGAATCTTGGGCATCATTGGATTCATTGCCTTTCTCTTGTGCTCTTTGGTTCAATGATCTATAAATTTATAAAGATGTGTTAGGATTATCTCTTCCTCTGAGGAACCTACCTAAACACGTATACTTCTATGGTGCCGGAAACTTCACTATTTTTCTGTTGTGATAATACCCAATTATTATTACTTAATTCCCATATATCAATTGCAATTTGTGAAGTAAAATACGAAGGTCGTGGAGATTCTTTAATTTTTTGTTTGGAGGAGAAAAGAGGGGTGGGGGTTTTACATTTGCAAAGGACATCACAAGAATGTTTAGTTCCTTTTTTTTCATAGTTCTTGACTTCCTTTCTATTTGTGTATCCAGCTGCTTCTTAATTTCAATGTGTTTTCTTTTTGCAGTTTTAGCCAAGATTGTTCATACAGGAGAAGCTTCTCAAAGTGTTTAGTGTTTCCAAGAGATTTATTTCATTCGGACTTGGGACTTGTGCTGCGGTCTGTCTGATACTCGTTTTGACTCAATGTCGATCACTTTAGTCGTGTTCTTTTGATATGGATGGATATATTAATCTTTCCTTTGCATTTTGGTCTTTGTTTGGTGTAGAGGAAAATGTGATTTTGGTGAGTTTTGACAAGTAATAATACCCTTGATGGGTTTTAATTTCTATTAGTTTTTTGTAACCTTTGAATGATAAAAACTCCACACAGGAGTTTATCCTTGACCAACAATAGTACTTTGAATTGAAGACTGGTTGGAGTATAGAAGTGTTAAAAAGGGGATATTTAATAGGACAGTGGAGAAATATATGTATGCGACGAAAATGTTACTTAAATATATATAGATTGAAATTTAAAAAAATAAAAAAGAAAAGAAAAGAAAAACAACAGGTTTTGATCCTGAATAGAATTGGGTCAAACTTTATGGAATTGAATAAAAGCAAAATAGGGTTGATTCCAATAGGACAGAGCGGTATCAAACACTAAATGCTAGATTATTTCATTTTAACCATTTTCTTGTTCACGCACAAATTCTTGTGAGAAATGATCTTTTTTAGAGATTAATTCTGATTGGGTCAACTTATTATGTATTTTTTAAAATATTATAAGTAGATATTTAAGATTTTAAAAGTAAGCATTAAAGATACACTAAGTAAGCATTAAGAATAATATGAGTAGGCTTTAATTTTTAATGAGTTAGGCTTGAGATACGTCTCTCAAGAGACTAGCTGCCATTTTCGTGTTCACAAAAACTTGGACGAGACGGTTTCATTATGAAACCGTTAATTTGGGCCTGCTCAATTCACGTGTGTAACAACATTACACGTTTTTCCTTGTTTTTTCATTTTCTAGGCATTTATCAATTTTAACCTTAAAATTATCAATTTCAACGTAAAGTAAAACTTAAACATATTAATTAAAATAAAAAATTTCAATTTGAACCTATAAATGATCAATTTTGACGTTAAACTGATTAATTTCTACCTAAATATGGTTTCGTTTTCACAATTTCAGAACAAAGTTTAATAAAATGGTATTATTTTATCTATCTATGGATGAATTTCAAACAACAAATGAATGGTCAATAAAACTATTAATAATAGTGTTAAATCATTGCACAATACAAATACTCTTATTCAATGCGTACATGATGATTTTAATGGAACATAAGAGTACTTGTACTCTTTAATCATCGATCAATAATAGTGTTATTGCTTTTTCCTCAACAGCATCTGTTCATAATGGACTTGGAAATAAAGTTGTAGGTGTAATGTTTGCTTACAATGGATGTGAAGGTGGAGGAAGTTTCGATTTCGAATTATGTTTGCCAATTGATTCAATTAATGCTCTTGGATATGACCAAGAGTTCAAGTTTTCTTTGTTATAAAAAATTTTCAATTTGATCTAAGAATGATCAATTCAAACCTTAAAGTGATTAATTATGATCAGTTAAAACTTATAAAATAATTCAATTTTAACCATAAATGTATCAATATGACATTAAATAGATCAAATACTAAGTACATATTGAGAACAATTATAATTGGGCTGATTGAGATATCCGTCACATATTGAGACGGTCACCAATTGTTTCTTGTTTCACTTAACACAATAAGAAAATGCCACGTTTGAGAAACATTGCTGACTTTACCGATAGTTGCTAAGGAAAAAGGCACGAGACCTTTAAAAAGGTAATGGTTACACATAGACTTGTTAACTGGTCGGAAGGCCCGAGCCGTTGGGGTAGGATTCGATTTCTTACAATCGCAAAAACACAATTTCTTATTTTAGATCGTCTTTTGTAAAGACGGCTTTTAAAAGTTCAGCCTAAATTTAATTTATATTAATTGAAAAAAAACTAACGCGCCCGTATGAAGTGAAATGTGAAAAGTCACATAATATATTTAACGTTATAACAACATTTATTTGGGGTTATAATATAATATATTTAAAGTTATAACAATATATATATATATATATATATATATATATATATATATATATATATATATATATATATATATATATGTAAGGTTATAACATAATATATATGGGGTTAGAATATAATATTTATCGGTTATAACAACATATATTTGTGGTTATAACATTATTTGTTTGGGGTTATAGTATTATATATTTGGTATATAACGATCTTTGTTTAGGGTTATAACATTATAATAAGGGTAGATAATGGTTTGTGTTTGGAATTATAATATTATATATTTGGGTATATAATAGTCTGTGTTTGGGGTTATAGTATTATGTATTCAGAGGTTTTAAAATTATGTAGTTGGGTATATAATGGTCTGTGTCTGAGGGTATAGTATTTTTATAACATCAAATATATTATGTTATAATCCCAAATATATATTGTTACAACTCTAAATATATCATATTATAACCCCACATATATTATGTTATAACCACAAATATATGTTGTTATAACCTCATATATGTTATGCTATAACCTCGAATATATATTGTTATACCTTCAAATATATTATGCTATAACCCTAAATAAATTATGTTATAACCCCAAAATATATGCTAGTATAACACTAAATATATTATGTTTTATAACCGCAAATAAATGTTGTTATAAACCCAAATATATTATGTGACTTTTCACATTCAACATCACGCACGCGCGTCAGTTTTTTTTTTTAAATTAACATAAATTAAATTTGGATTGGGCTTTTGAGAACCGTCTTTACAAAAGTCTAATTGTCGTCTCCACTTGGTCTTTATTGTGGAGTAAATAAGTCCAAGTAGACCCTTCAATATGTGGATTTTAAGCAAGGCGGATTTTAAATGGGTGTGACTTTAAACGATCCCTTTATTTATATGAATAAACTAGGCTACAAATAAGCTATATACGGGCCTTTATTATTTTTTTAAAACATTACTACTTATTTATAATAGTTAATAATTTAATTTTAATTGACAAAAACAAGTAACAAAATTGTAGGGCACTAATATAGAAACTCGTGTAATGCAAAGAGTTTATTAGTATGGAATTACATAAAAGTTTATTAGTATGGAATTACATAAAAGTTTATTAGCATGTAATTACATATAAATATAATTTTCAATGAAAGATGTAATTGTATATTATTATTGTTATCAAATTAAAACATTTTCAATAAAATATAACAATCAATAATATAAACTTTTTATGAAGATATGATGACTGCATAATTGAATAAATAATTATTGATTATCTATATATATAATTTTATTACATAAATAATAACAATAAGTCAATAACATTAAAGTTGCTTATATTATTATTATACTCTTACTTAATGTGCATATTAATGTGGACTATTGTCAACTATTAATATCATGTTCTATTGATAAATTAATATTATAAGAAACAAAATTATAAGATTTTTTTATCAATATAACTTCAATTAGCTCATTAGTACTTAGGTTAACTATAATACAAAATTAAAATAAATCTAAATATAGATTAATTATATATGATCACCCTTTACAATTTCTCACAATTTAATTTATAATTCTTATAAACTCTAAATTATGTACTCACACAAATACAATTTAGTTGTCCCATATATTTTTCTTTTACATTATTCATCAATCGCTCTTAAATTATCTTTTGTTCAAACTTTATAAGTTTAAACATAGTCAAATGGAATTTTATTTGCTTTGTCTTAATGCAAAAATTATTAATATTTTATAATTTTCAATTATGTTAAATTATAGGTATACAGGCTTGAATAAGTGAATTGGTATGTGTGCAAAATGATTTGAGACAACTGAATTGAATCACAAATTCTTATTTAGGACCGTCTTATTAATAGACGAGTCCAACAAGAGAGCCCAAAGCACTATCTGATCAGTAAATCACAATGTGATCTGTTTTAAGCTGTATATGATTGGTTTTAATTTATATATGATTGGTTTTAAGCTATATGCAATTGGTTTTGTAGATGTAAGTTTACACTATATTTTTCCATTAATAGATTATAATTTTACATTTAATTAAAGTGGCATGAAAGAGGTCAATAGTAAGCATTATGTGGTCAATTGTAAGCATTCTTTTTCTTTCATAAAAACCTTCGATCTTTAATCCTTCGTAGAAAATAACAGCTAAAATTTAGAGTTTTTACTAATAACTTCCTATTATTAAGGAAGGTTGTTCGGTTATTTTTAGGTTTAGGTTATTTTTAGGAAAAGTAGTTTTTTCTTCTGGTTAATTTTGTATAAATAGAGTTTGTTATTCTTTTCCTTAGTAATGAGAATATAAGTCTAAAATCTAAAATCTCTCTTGAGTTCTATTTTTCACGGTATTAGAGCCTATGGTTAAAAATTGATCAAGAAAATTAAAAAATTCAGATCATAGTTTCATCACATACCAAAGAATGAGGGCAGAAAATAGTTCTAGAGACAATCAAGAAAACCAACAATCAAATCCAATAGATCAATTGTTGCAAATCTTACAACAATTAAACAAACCAAATCGAAATTCCAATGAGTCCTCTAGTCAAAATTTGATACTTACCGAAAACTTAACAACCAAAATTATAAGAAATAGTCAAAATTGATGTATTTGGCCATTAATGGAAGAGGTCGGCTCAGTCATATCACTGTCGATCCTCTTTTCGTGACTGATACGAAGTATACCAAGTAGATACAAAAAGATTCTTTGGTATTTTCTTGGATTATAGAAAATATTCATTCAGATCTCGTAAACCAATTTCTGGATTATACAACTAAAGATTTATGGAAAGGCATAGAGGCCTTAAATAGCAGTTGAAAAGATGGTCTTCAGATTTTTGATTTAACGGTCAAAGCTACAACCAAAAAACAAGGGAAAGATTCCATGAAAGTTTTTTTATGGGAAAATGATATCGATCTGGAAGGAAATAGATAGAAGGATTCCGAATCCAATGACCTGTGATAAGGATATAACTACATATAATGTGTTGGTGCAACAATATCGTTTATATCAATTCTTGGCTAGTATTAATTAAAATCTTGACAAAGAAAAATGAGACATTCTTGATCAAGATCCTTTACCATCTGTATAAGCGGCTTATGAACAAATTATAAGAGAGATTATTCGAAGAAATATCTTGAGGGATCTACACCAAGCGCGACATTAACCGAAATCGGGTCTGGCTTAATATCAAAAAGGAAGCTAGAAGATAAGAGCCACTTAAAGTGCTCTCACTGTGGTGGATCCAAACACACAAAGGAGGGATGATTCAAAGTTATTGGATATCCCGAATGGTGGTTGGAAAATAAAAAATGAATCAAAGACACTAACTCAAAAACAACAAGAAACGAAGATACAAAGCCAAGGCACATATGATGGTGTTCAAAGAGGATATCACAAATGTAGAACCTGGAACTAAAGGAGGTAATATTTCTTTAAATTCCTTTTATGTTTTATGTGCTTTTAATTCAAGGTCAAAAAAACCTAAGCAAGAGAAAAATAAAAATATAATAAAATGCCGTAATATGTTCGAATGTGTTCAATAGGAAGGAAGATTTTTCTCCCTCCTTACATGAAGTTGTTCAAGTCATGGATACTAGATTCGAAAATCAAATCAAGAATGAAAAACAAGTTATTAAAAAAGTACTTGATACTATATCCAAAAATCAAATCAATAAAGAAAAAAAAAGTTATTGAAAAAAAAATTTAATTATCTCCTTGAGGTAGGAAATGATGGTTCCATCTCAAAAGAAGTTGTCAAACTTTAAAAACAAAACCAAAAATTATTGCTTGTACTCCATTGAAAGAAGTCACTAACTCCATTAAAAGAAGCTACAAAACCAAAAAATGAAGAAGCTACTAACTCCATTAAAAGAAGCAATAGTTCAGTTGGTTTAGTAGAGATGAAGATTCATGAAGCAAGCAAGAAAAATGGTGAAGAAGGAATGGGGACAGCAGCAAGTGATTTGGCTGCTGCCAGCTTTTATAAGGGAAATGAGAGCTTTATTTTAAACCCTAAACCCCTAAGTTCTTTTATAGGGCAAATAAAACCTAATTGTGGGCACAATGGAGCTGGATCGGCTGCTGAACCGGGTCCCATTGATTGCTCCGATTTTCGAAAATTTGAATAAAATAAGATTATTTAACAACTTAATTCCAAAAATAAGCTTCGTGAAAACTTAATTCCCAAAATAAGCGGCCGTACATCCAAACCTAGCCTTGGAGTAAATCGCTGTTACTAACAGCGAAAGACAAATAAATAAATAAATAAATAAAAGCCATAAGTCGCTGTTACTAACAGCGACTTAGGGAGTTGACCAGACAATTCCTTAAGTCGCTGTTAGTAACAGCGACTTTAAGGTTAACTTGTTAACACCTTAATCTCGTAGGTTGGAATGAGGAAGTAACTGAGAACCGAAAACTTAAAACGCATTAAGTCGCTGTTACTAACGGCGAATTTAAAATAAATAAATAAATAAATAAATAAATAAATAAATATATATATTTTTTTAAGTCGCTGTTAGTAACAGCGACTTACTCCAAGGCTAGATTTGGATGTACGGACGCTTATTTTGGGAATTAAGTTTTCACAAAGCTTATTTTTGGAATTAAGTTGTTAAAACATCTTATTTTATTCAAATTTTCCCGGTTTTCCAGTCCAAAATAATACTCAATGGGCTAATTATTGTTGTTTTATACTAGTCCAAAAAATCTCTCAAGGGTTGACTCAATCTTCTCAATTAAATGAGCATGTTAATAATATTACAAGTATGGTTTATATTGTTGATAAAAAATGAATTTTTGATACTGGTGCGACAGATACGATGACAAATGACCTTAATGATATTAAAAATATTAAATCTACTCGACGAACTCATATTCAAACGGCTAATGGGGAGTGTGTTAAAGTAGAAAAAGCAGGGTCTATTGAAGTAACATCAAACTTGAAACTTAAAAAATTGCCTTTTCATTTCAAGTTTATCGCATAAACTACTCTCTATTAGTCAACTTACAAAAGAATTGAATGGTTATGTGCTCATGTTTTCTGGTGGATGTTATGTACAGGAGATTCCGACGTGGAAGATTATTGGGCATGGTACTGAGATAGGTGGCTTATACTATGTTGATGAAGTTGCTCAAAACGGTAGTGCTATGCTTACATACACATCTGATGCACAAAAGATTTGCATGTGGCATAAGCGTTTGGGTCACCCCTCTTTAGGATATTTGAAACGTCTTTTTCCTTCTATTAGTTTTAAAAATCTCTCATTAAATTGTGAATCGTGTGTGCTTGCTAAAAGTCATAGACATACTTATACATATAGATCATCTCATTCTGATAAACCATTTATGTTGATACATTCTGATGTTTGGGGCCTAGTGTTGAATGCTACTATATTTGAATATTCTTACTTTGTGTTGTCCATTGATGACTGTACGCGTATGAGTTGGGTGTATTTTTTGAAACGAAAATCTGAGGTATTTAATGTCTTTGTGAAGTTCTACAAGATGATTCAGACACAGTTTAACAAAAAAATTCATATTCTACGATCTGATAACGGAGGGGAATATATGAAACTTGATATGAAAGAGTTTATAACTTCTAATGGTCTTATTCATCAAACATCGTGTTCTGGCACCCCACAACAAAATGGAGTTGTCGAGAGGAAAAATCGTACTCTTCTTGAAATGGCAAGAGCTTTGATGTTCGAGTCTCATGTTCCTGCATCGTTTTGGTCTGAAGCCATTGCGACATCAAATTATTTAATGATTCGTCTTCCTACAAAAAAGTTAGATTTTAAGACACCTCTTGAGACTTTAAAATCTTTTACAACTATACCGCCTTCCCACAATCTTCCTCCGCGGTTATTTGGTTGTGTTGTTTATGTTCATCTTAAGAAAGGAGATAGAAATAAATCGCAACCTAGAGTAGTTAAGAGTGTGTTTGTTGGATATGGTGTTCATCAAAAGGGATATAGATGTTTTGATCTAGTTTATGACAAGATGTATACTACAATGGACTGTGATTTTTTTGAAGACTCTTTTTATTATACCCTACTAACATCTCAGGGGGAG
>NC_080047.1:16711539-16721539 GCF_026212465.1 Amaranthus tricolor
CAAATAATGTTGTGTGCCAAGTTTCGTGCATAACAAACCAAGTTTGACATACTTTACGCGCGAAATTGACAAAAACGCTTAAAAATCCTTAAAATCGCAACTTAACACGTAATTTCTAGCATATAACTATGATTTTCAATTCTATCCAATTCAACACAATAATATATACCAAATAGTTTAGTGTGCCAAGTTTCGTGCGTAACAAACCAAGTTTGACCTACTTTACGCGCGAAATTGACACAACAGCAAACTAGCGACCTAGCCACCTTGCACGACACGTGGAGACCAAACCTATGCATCCAGGACCTAGGCTAAAGTGGAAATGAAATCTTGGTACTTAGATCTAGCTATCAAGGTCCAAAACCCATTCTAATAATCCCCGTCGACACCTAGAAGCTGAGCTGAAGGAGGGCTGCTCGACAGTATGCTAGATCAGAATTCTTTAAGTGTTTGCGGTTGTTTCGTGTTCTTTTCATGATCATTTTTAGTTTTTGTCTGTGTCATTAATCAAAGCTTACGCACAACATTAATCCTTGCATAACCAAAGCCTTAATCAGCCCCGGTTTCGCATCAAAACCAAGTTTGAGCTCCTTTACGCGCGAAATTGACAAAAACGCTTAAAAACCCTTAAAATTGCAACTTAACACCTAATTTCTAGCATATGACTATTATTTTAAATTCTAACTATTTCAACACAATAATATATGCCAAATAGTGTTGTGTGCCAAGTTTCGTGCATAACAAACCAAGTTTGACCTACTTTACGCGCGAAATTGACAAAAACGCTTAAAAACCCTTAAAATCGCAACTTAACACGTAATTTCTAGCATATAACTATGATTTTCAATTCTATCCAATTCAAAACTATAATATATACCAAATACTTTAGTGTGTCAAGAGTCGTGCGTAACAAACCAAGTTTGACCTACTTTACGCGTGAAATTGACACAGCAACAAACTAGCGAACAGACCACCTTGCACGACACGTGGAGACCAAACCTATGCATCCAGGACCCTGGCTAAAGTGGAAATGGAATCTTGGTACTTGGATCTAGCTATCAAGGTCCTAAACCCATTCTAATAATCCCCGTGGACTCTTAGAAGCTGAGCTGAAGGAGGGCTTCTCGACATTATGCTAGATCAGAATTCTTTAAGTGTTTGCGGTTGTTTCGTGTTCTTTTCATGATCATTTTTAGTTTTTGTCTGTGTCATTAATCAAAGCATACGCACAACATTAATCCTTGCATAACCAAGGCCTTAATCAGCCCCGGTTTCGCATCAAAACCAAGTTTGAGCTACTTTACGCGCGAAATTGACAAAAACGCTTAAAAACCCTTAAAATCGCAACTTAACACCTAATTTCTAGCATATGACTATTATTTTCAATTCTAACAATTTCAACACAATAATATATGCAAAATAGTGTTCTGTGCCAAGTTTCGTAAATAACAAACCAAGTTTGACAGACTTTACGCGCGAAATTGAAAAAAAAAACGCTTAAAAGCCCTTAAAATCGCAACTTAACACGTAATTTCTAGCATATAACTATGATTTTCAATTCTATCCAATTCAATACAATAATATATACCAAATAGTTTAGTGTGCCAAGTTTCGTGCGTAACAAACCAAGTTTGACCTACTTTACGCGCGAAATTGACACAGCAGCAAACTAGCGACCAGACCACCTTGCACGACACGTGGAGACCAAACCTATGCATCCAGAACATAGGCTAAAGTGGAAATGGAATATTGGTACTTGGATCTAGCTATCAAGGTCCAAATCCCATTCTAATAATCCTCGTGGACTCCTAGAAGCTGAGCTGAAGGAGGGCTGCTCGACAGTATGCTAGATCAGAATTCTTTAAGTGTTTGCGGTTGTTTCGTGTTCTTTTCATGATCATTTTTAGTTTTTGTCTGTGTTATTATTAAAATCTTACGCACAAAATTAATCCTTGCATAACCAAGGCCTTAATCAGCCCCGGTTTCGCATCAAAACCAAGTTAGACGTACTTTACGCGCGAAATTGACAAATACGCTTAAAAACCCTTAAAATCGCAACTTAACACCTAATTTCTAGCATATGACTATTATTTTAAATTCTAACTATTTCATCACAATAATATATGCCAAATAGTGTTGTGTGCCAAGTTTCGTGCATAACAAACCTAGTTTGACCTACTTTACGCGCGAAATTGACAAAAACGCTTAAAAGCCCTTAAAATCGCAACTTAACACGTAATTTCTTGCATATAACTATGATTTTCAATTCTATCCAATTCAATACAATAATATATACCAAATAGTTTAGTGTGCCAAGTTTCGTGCGTAACAAACCAAGTTTGACCTACTCTACGCGCGAAATTGACACAGCAGCAAACTAGCGACCAGACCACCTTGCACGACACGTGGAGACCAAACCTATGCATCCAGAACATAGGCTAAAGTGGAAATGGAATATTGGTACTTGGATCTAGCTATCAAGGTCCAAATCCCATTCTAATAATCCTCGTGGACTCCTAGAAGCTGAGCTGAAGGAGGGCTGCTCGACAGTATGCTAGATCAGAATTCTTTAAGTGTTTGCGGTTGTTTCGTGTTCTTTTCATGATCATTTTTAGTTTTTGTCTGTGTTATTATTAAAATCTTATGCACAACATTAATCCTTGCATAACCAAGGCCTTAATCAGCCCCGGTTTCGCATCAAAACCAAGTTAGACGTACTTTACGCGCGAAATTGACAAAAACGCTTAAAAACCCTTAAAATCGCAACTTAACACCTAATTTCTAGCATATGACTATTATTTTAAATTCTAACTATTTCATCACAATAATATATGCCAAATAGTGTTGTGTGCCAAGTTTCGTGCATAACAAACCTAGTTTGACCTACTTTACGCGCGAAATTGACAAAAACGCTTAAAAACCCTTAAAATCGCAACTTAACACGTAATTTCTTGCATATAACTATGATTTTTAATTCTATCCAATTCAACACAATAATATATACCAAATAGTTTAGTGTGCCAAGTTTCGTGCGTAACAAACCAAGTTTGACCTACTTTACGCGTGAAATTGACACAGCAGCAAACTAGCGACCAGACCACCTTGCACGACATGTGGAGACCAAACCTATGCATCCAGGACATAGGCTAAAGTGGAAATGGAATCTTGGTACTTGGATCTAGCTATCAAGGTCCAAATCCCATTCTAATCATCCTCGTGGACTCCTAGAAGCTGAGCTGAAGGAGGGCTGCTCGACAGTATGCTAGATCAGAATTCTTTAAGTGTTTGCGGTTGTTTCGTGTTCTTTTCATGATCATTTTTAGTTTTTGTCTGTGTCATTAATTAAAGCTTACGCACAACATTAATCCTTGCATAACCAAGGCCTTAATCAGCCCCGGTTTCGCATCAAAATGCTTGGGTCCTAGGTTTCGCATGGAGCCTTGAGAAACTATCAGACGCCCTAGGTAGTTTCGTCACATGGCCATATGCTTGGGTCCGATTCACTAACATGGTAAGAATCATTTGTACCTTATTTATTTTTATTTTTTTAATTGCATGCTCACACTAATTTAATTGTATAAATTGAAATAGCAAAAGAGTCCAAAGGGATCTTGGAGAGAGGTCGGTTGCTCAGCAAAGGTGTCGACTGGGTCAAAGTCGATGCCAAGCACTCCAATTTTGACTGATGAGGAGCTAAAAGATCTCTCTCAAGATTGCAAATGGCTGCATTATTGTGCATCTCGCATAAGTGAGGAGGACCCACTCATTCTGAATCTGCTGAAGGAGCAATACTGCTTTTTAGAGAGCCCGTTTGTAATTATTGGTCCTAGTGACATCGGACAATTTTTGAGAGGAGAGATGCTGAATGTAGCTTTTTTCCATGTCTACATGAGGTGATGTTCATTATCTTACAAGTTAGGCATTGTTGTTTAATTGTTTTAATAACTGAATTACTAACAAAATTTTATTATTTGTGAGTTTAGTGCGGCTTACGAGGAGCTAAATTCTTGCGAACCTCCAATAAAAATTGGATGGTTTTGTCCAGAGTCGATTTCGGGTAGTAAATGTGTAAATGATCCAGATGACGTCAGAGCATACATTGAGACTGCTTTAACTAATTCCCTTGCATTTAAACACACATTCATTCTGGCTCCATATGTGGAAGAGTAAGTTTTATTTTTGAAAATGAACTTATCTTTTGATTTTTAAAGTCACCTAATCTCTAATTTGTTGATTTTAAATTTGCGTTTGTAGTTTTCATTGGATGTTTTTGGTCATATGTCCTTTAACGAACACTGTGCACGTCTTCGACTCATTAAAAAAACCTCAAAGCCCACCTCGCAACACAAAATTCAAAGCGTTGTTGAATGCGTACGTAATATTAATTATTTTACCAATTTGATTTAATTAAGTGTTATATATATATATATATAAATAGTATTACTTTTCCCATGCGTTTCAGCACAATGAAAAAAGTGCGTGACAAATGGGATATACATCCAGAGCCACATTTCCAAAATGGACATCAATAAAGGTTCAAAAATTCGAATTTATGCGTTTTTAAGCGTTTTTGTCAATTTCGCGCGTAAAGTAGGTCAAACTTGGTTTGTTATGCACGAAACTTGGCACACAACACTATTTGGCATATATTATTGTGTTTAAATGGTTAGAATTGAAAATAATAGTCATATGTTAGAAATTAGGTGTTAAGTTGTGATTTTAAGGGTTTTTAAGCATTTTTGTCAATTTCGCGCGTAAAGTAGCTCAAACTTGATTTGCTATGCACGAAACAACCGGGGCGTCTGATAGTTTCTCAAGGCTTCATGCTGGCATTGGAATTGGGAGTGAGAAATCTTTAAACCCCTTTACAATAGTTTCCACGGCCACACTGATGTGGCCACTTGTAACAGGCATTAAATGCACTGTTTGGCCCTCTATATTTGGCTGGGCCACACCATATGCAACCTCAGTTAAGTCGCCATCACTAGCAACACCTAACTGAGGCAGCAAAAGAGAACAAGGAGTCACCTCCTGAAAATTGTGTCGTTTAGTATAATAAGCATCATAATAAATATAAAAACGCGTTGCAATTTAAATTAATAAGTGCTTATATATTTAAAAACTATGTACCTGTAGCACTGGCTCTAGAGTTGGCTCCGGATTTTGAGCAACAAAGTTTATGTTCTCCGGTGTGGGGTTTTCCCCTTCAGGGGTATTAGTAATGAGCTGGGGTGCTACGGGGGTAATGGGCTCGGTTGTTGGCTCGACCAAAGCGGTAGGATCCCCATGTTGACTTTCCTAATCCTCGACAATCAGGTTTGGCAAGTCCACAATGGGTGCTCCCATCTTCTGCAACATGACGGCCAGCTTGGCGAGAACGTCCTTAGTAATCTCCGCTCGGAGGGTTGCTACTTCATCTCGTAGCGCCGTTCGGGATTGAGTAGCAATACACTCTTTGCCGAATGCCTTCTGTAACCCCACGCGGACGCCTCCTTTTCCGACTACCCGCCCACTGTGGTCTTTCCCTAAGACCATATGCGATGCGTCAACATTGCCTCTTGGGGTGAACTCCCCCGTAGCTTCTTTTTCCTTCCAGCCCATCTGTTCAAATAAAAAGTGACATATATAGCAATTAGTATAAGTACATCAAAGCCAAAGAATAGAAAACAAATCAAGAATATACTTAATAATTTCAAAACTCACCACAGCATCAGCAACCTTCTTCGTTCCCGGATCATTAATGGTAAATTTACCACTTGCATCTCGGGAATGAAGCCCGCAATACCAATCACGCACCCGATCTCCAGTAGGAGTATTCACGGATGCGGAGGTAGTCGTAGATGAGGGCGTGGATGAACTTTGATTGGGGTATAAACCCGCATCCACCCACTCTTTTCGGACCTCATCGTACGTTTTATGGCCTAAGCGATGGTAAAACTTCCTTTTGCTTGCAGAATCAGAAGCTTTACCACGCTTTTCCTAAATAATCAATAGAAATTGAATGTCTTGTATTAGTTTAATGACTGAATCAAAAGAAGTAAATTCAAATTGGTAAACTATAATATAATATGAAATACTTACAACTTCTATGGGAGTTGTTCCTTTGGCAACAAAGGCCTCCCAATCCCTCTTCGATATGTGCCCCCATATTTCGTAGGGCATCTTCGAAGGTGATTGTTCTCCACCTTTGTTTCCCGTTTTGACCTTTTTGGTCGTACGGGCACACCTCTTCGTAATCCAGCCAGTTACTAACTTGGATTTGAAATCTCTGAATCTTTCAGCAACAGCTGAAAGAAACACATTCTTCCTGTCCTCATCGCTCTCGATGTGGAAAAGATTCTACAAAAAAATTTATATTTATTACTGTCAATCAAATTAATTTTAAAATGAAACTAAATGAGTAAAAATAATAAAGTTGCTCACAACTGTATCATTCCATAAAGAGTTCTTCAAACCCTTTGTAACCTCGTTCTATGTGTGCAATATGGAAAGCTTGCGGATACATAGACCACTTGTTTTCCATATTGCCTACGCCATTTTCCGCAGGATTGACCCAATGCATTGTATTCCAAATGCACGGGTTCTGTGACTTTGAGGTTTTTCGTAGGACCTCTCCCTTTTCTTTTCTTACTGGTAGTGGGAGCATCCATTGGTGGGGCGTCTTCAGTCTCAAAATCATTGTCAATCGGTGGAGCGTTTTCAGCCATACGCTCGTATCTCACAATTTGGTCCTCTTCGCTGTCATAACTACGATGCTCATTATCCGAGGTCTCAATCTCGGGGACAATTTCGTCTCTGAATAGATGCATTGTTTATCAGTACCTGAAAGAGTATGAATAGAAATATATTAGAACATAAGCTAAGTAATATTAAGAATATGACTATGATTTACAATTCTAATGCGTTCAACACAATAATATATAACAAATAGTGTTATGTGCAAAGTTTCATGCAAAACAAACCTAGTGCCAAAAAAACTTTAAAAAGTTTTAAATTCATACCTTGTGAATCACTTAATTCAAATGTATTCCTTCCGTGTGATCTACACGCATATAACCAACATCTACATCATCTACATCATCTTGATCCACTGATTTTGGTTGATAAAGGGAGGGGAGTCTTCAAAAGCTTCATATTCTTCCTCATCCTCAACATCACCTATACCAAGGATGCTTCTTTTTCCCGGTACAACAATAGACCATTTTTTATCAGACGGGTCTAAAATGTAGAATACTTGCTTGGCTTGTGTGGCTAGTATGAATGGCTCCTCACTATCACGCAAACGAGCTAAGTCTACAAGAGTGAATCCACAAGGGTCGTCAGTTTTTATGCATCGTCGATTATTATCTACCCACTTACATTTGAAAAGACCAATATTGAAAGTAGAGTAGTCAAGCTCCCATATTTCATGTACCCGCCCGTAGTATACCAATTTAGCATCAACCGGCGCTTAATCCTTCGCACTCGCATAAAATGTAGATGACGCCAAAATAGAAACCCCACTATTCTGTAGATACGATGACTTCTTGTCTTGACCCTCAGTCCAAAATGTGAAGCCATTGACATCGTAACCCTCATATTTGTTGACATCATCACGAGGACCAAAAACTAACCACTTAACAATTTCGGATACACCCTTGAGTTCTTCGCATATTACTCGATTATGAAACCAATTAATAAACGTCTTGTTATGCAACTGCATCAATGCCCTATCCCCTTTAGAAGAATGTTTTGCGCGCAAGATATCAAAATGCTCACTCAAAAAAGGATGAACTTCCGGAATATGATGCAACACATACAAGTGTGCTTGTAGAAGGCTTTCTCGAGGAGGTGTGACCGATTTGGAGCCAATTGTTCCTTTTCCCTCAAGCCTCCCTTCATGTCTAGAGGTGGGAAGTCCAATAGGCTTTGCCATAGCCAAATACTCGGCTATAAAGTTACTAATCTCATCGCTCACAGTGCCTTGAATCATACTCCCCTCGGGTTGTGCTGGATTCCTCACCTTGTTTTGTAAAACACCCATGTGTCTTTCAAAAGGATAACACCATCTTAAAAAAACTGGACCCAAAAGCTTGATCTCACGAACGAGATGGACAATAAGATCTCGGTAAAGTTAAAATCACGTCAAAGAAAGAAGGTGGAAAATACATCTCAAACTTGCATAAAGTTAAAATCACGTCGAGTTGAAGTGCATCAAGTTTAAAGGGATCAAGATCTTTACTACAAATTGTGTTGAAGAACGAACAGAGCTCGGTAATAGCATATCTCACATTTTTTGGCAGTATTGCACGGATTGCAATTGGTAAGAACACTTGCATCATTACATGGCAATCGTGAGATTTCATGCTTCCCAACTTCAGCTCACCATTTAGGCTCACAAATCTCTTCATGTTGGATGAGTACCCAGACGGAACCTTAATGCCATACAAACACTCACAAAATGTCCGCTTCTCTGCTTTGGACAATGTGTAGCAAGTTGGAGGCAAATGAACTTTGTCATTACTTATCTTCTTCTTACTGCCACCAACTTCATCAGCTCTATTTCTTTTCTTACTCACCTTAAAATGTGTCCACAACTCTGGACGAAGACCCTTACATTCAAACCAATCTCGCACGGCCCTAACATCCTTTGTCTTACCCGGAATGTTCATGAGAGTCCCGAGTATGGCATCGCATACATTTTTCTCTATATGCATAACGTCAAGACAATGCCTAACCTGTAGATCTCTCCAATATGGAAGCTTCCAAAAGATTGATTCATTTTTCCATAATCGATCTTCACCCCCTTGCACTTGCCCCGTTTTACCAAATACAGTCTCAACTCCCTTAACCTGTTCATAAACCTCATAACCGGTCAACAGTCGACGAGCTACACGGTCCTCAACCTCCCCGTTGAACAACTTCTTCTTATGATATTGGTGGTCTCGTGGGAGGAACTTTCGATGGTGCATGAATACGTGTTTGCACTTAGGAATCCACGTGGATTCCATGTCATCTATACATATTGGGCATGCTTTCTTCCCTTTGTTCTTATACCCCGATAAGTTGCCATATGCCGGAAAATCATTAACGGTGCATAAAAGCATTGCACGCAAGGTGAACTCCTCATTAGCATATGCTTCAAACACTGAAACGCCTTCATCCCAAATCTTTCTCAAATCCTCAACGAGAGGTGCAAGATACACATCTATGTCATTGCCAGGTTGTTTAGGACCCGAGATAAGAAGCGAAAGCATTATGTACTTACGCTTCATACACAACCAAGGTGGCAAATTATAGATCACTAAAAGTACCGGCCAAGTACTATGTTGAGAACTAAGATTGCCGAATGGGTTCATTCCATCCGTACACAGTCCGAGCCTTAAATTACGAACCTCATCCCCAAAAGTCTTATGCAACCTATCAATACTCTTCCACTCCGGAGAATCAAATGGATGTTTGAGCAAGTGACCTTTCTTCACCCTATCTACATGCCACCTCAAATTTAACGCATCTTTCTTTATAGAAAACAAGCGCTTGAATCTAGGTATTATTGGAAGATACCACAATACCTTAGTCGGGGGCCCTTTAGCATCTCGAGCCCCTTTACGCTTGTAGCGCGATAACCCACACCTAGGACACTCTTCTAAGTTCTCATTTTCATTCCGATACAACTCACAATCATTCGGACACGCATGAATCTTCTGGTACTCTAAGCCGAAAGGACACATGAGCTTTTTGGCATAATATTTCGACTTTGGAAGTTCATTTCCCTCAGGAAGCATCTCACCTAACGCTTCTAATAACATTGTGAAACTAGCGTCACTCCAATTGAACTTTGACTTGATGTTGAAAATTGTCAACACTGCTGTTAGTTTGGTGAACTTTGTACATCCAGGGTATAAAGGCTTTTGAGAAGCCTCTGTCAACAAGTCAAAAACACGAGGACGTTTTCCTAACTCATCCTCGACTCCCTCCATCATCTCAGCAACACGATCCACATCCTCATCGACATTCTCTT